>NW_007248749.1:0-10551 GCF_000164805.1 Carlito syrichta
TTGGAGTCTCACTCTGTCACTCAGACTGGAGTGCAGTGGCCACTCCTGGCCACCGCAGCCTCGACCTGCTGGGCTCCGGTAATCCTTCCGCTTCAGTCTTCCAAGTAGCTGAAACTACAGGCACACGCTACCACGCCCAGCTCATTTTTGATTTATTGTAGAGATGAGGTCTCGCCAAGTTGCCCAGGTGGGTCTCGAACCTGCGGGCTCAGGCAGTCCACTCGCCTCAGCCTCCCAAGTGCTGGGATTACAGGCTGAGCCACCAAGCCCAGCCAAGGTTTTATTCTTACTAACCACATCCCCCTTGAGGTCTGAACTATAATAGAGTAGTATCACATATTATTGTTTTTCTTTTCCGATTTCAGCTTCTGGCCTTTAAGTTTTGTTTTGTAGCGTTTCTGTGACACCTTTGCTTTGACGTTAATTTTCCTCAGGAAGACTTGGCAACGTTTTCTTCTTTTGCCAGTTTAGGGCAACCTGAGCAATTCATTGAAACCTAATGTTCTTTATTCAGACTTCTTTTGTTTAATTCCAGATTTCAATATGGTATTGTTTTTTCCTTCTGATTGAAGGATGTCTTTTAACATTTCTTGTAGTACAGGTTTGCTCATGGAACCTTTTGGCTTTCAGATGACTGAAGAAGTCTTTAAATTTGCCTTCAGTTTTTAGAAGCTATTTTCACTGGATTTAGAATTCTAGGTTGACGATTTTCTTCTTTCAGTGCTTTAGGATGCTGTTTCACTGTCTTTTCGTCTACATTGTTTTCAAGAAGAAGTCTATTTTCATTAGGTTTATCTTTATTCCTCTGTATATAATATGTGGTTGTTTCCCTCTGACGGCTTTTATTTTTTTTTATTTCTTTTCTTTTTTTTTTTTTAAGTCATGGTCTCGGTCTGTTACCCAGGCTAGAGTGCAGTGGCACAATCACAGCTTACTGCAGCCTCTATCTCCTGCTCTTGGGCAGTCCTTCTGCCTCAGCCTCCTATGTAGCTGGAACTATAGGCACCCACTACCATACCCGGCTAATTTTTTGATTTATTGTAGCGATGAGGTCTTACCAAGTTGCCCAGGCAGGTCTCGAACCTGCGGGCACAGGCAATCCACCCACCTCAGCCTCCCAAAGGCGCGGGATTACAGGCTGAGCCACCAAGCCCGCTGGCTAGTTTTTTAAACTTTTTGTAGCGATGAGGTCTTACTCTGTTGCCCCAAGCTGGACCCGAACTCCTGTGCTCCTGCGTTCCTCCTGCCCCAGCCTCCCAAAGTGTTGGGATTGCAAGCATTAGCCATTGTGCTCAGCCTGCTTTTATTTTTATTTTGAAAAATATTTTTTATTGTGGTAAAATTAACACGATTGAAAATTTACCATTTAAACCACTTAAAGCATATAGTTCAGTGATATTAAATTCATTCATAATGTTGTACAACCATCACTATCATCCATCTCCAGAACTCTCATCTTGTAAACTGAAACTCTGTATCTGTTAAACACTAACTCCCCAGCCCTGCTTCTCCCCAACCCCTGGCAGCCTACCATTCTACTTTCTATGAATTTGACTACTCTAGATAACTCATTTCTCATATAAGTGGAATCATAAATTGTCTTTTTTGTGATTGGCTTATTTCACTTAAAATGTCCTGAAGGTTCACCTATGTTGTAACCTTTTTCAGATTTTCTTCCTTTTTGAGACTGAATAATTTTCCATTGTGTATTATGTACCACATTTGGCTTATCTGTTCCTCTGCTGGTTGACCACTTTGGTTGCTTCCACCTTTTAGTTATTGTGCATAATGCTTCTGTGAATATGAGTGTACCAATATCTCTTAGAGACCCTGCTTTCAATCTTTTGGTTATATACCCAGAAATGGAATTGCTGTCTCGTATGGTAATTCTATTTTTTTCTTTTTTGAGTTACTTCCATACTGTTTTCCATGGTGGCTATACCATTGTATATCAGCGTGCACAGGGGTTCTCCATATCCTCACCAGCACTTATTATTATTTTTTTTTAATAGTAGTCATCCTAATGAGTGTGAGGTAGTATCACATTGTAGTTTTTATTTGCATTTCCCTAGAGGTTAGTCATATTGAGCATCTTTTAATTTTTTTTTTTTTTTTTGCTATTCATATATCTTCTTCTTTTTTTGAGATGGAGTCTCACTCTATTGTCCAGGCTAGAGTGCAGTGGCATACTCACAACCACCCCAGCGTCGACCTGCTGGGCTTTGGCAATCCTTCCGCCTCAGCCTTCCAAGTAGCCAGAACTACAGGTGTGCGCTACCACGCCTGGCTACTTTTTTATTTATTGTAGAGACGAGGTCTTGCCAAGTTGCCCCGGCTGGTCTCAAACCCACATGCTCAGGCAGTCCACTTGCCTCAATCTCCCAAAGTGCTGGGATTTGAGGGTGAGCCACTGAGCCCGGCGTATTCATATTATTTGGAACAATGTCCTTTGCCCATTTTTATCAGGTTGTTTATTTCTTCTTGTTGAGTTTTAAGAGTTCTGTATATATTCTGGATAGTAATCCCTTGTGAGATAAATATTTCTCCCATTCTGCTTTCTTCTGGCTCTTTTTAAGATTTTTCATTAGGTTTTAAGCAATCTGATTTTGATGTGTCTTGGTAGAGTTTTAGCTTTCTTCATACTTTTTGTGGTTGGTGTTTGTTGAGCTTTTGAATCTGTGGGCTTACAAGTTTCATCAAATTTGGAAAATTTTGGTTAGTGTTTCTCCAAATATCCATATCCCCTCCATTCTAATTACATATATATTATTAGACTTCTTGAGGTTGTCCCATAGTTCACTGATGCTCTACTTTTTTCCCCCCAGTCTTGCATTCGGGTTTCATTTTGGATAGTCTTTATTGGTGTGTCTCTTTTTTTGTTTTTTGAGTTGGAGCCTCACTCCGTCGCCTAGGCTGGAGTGCAGTGGCACACTTAGGGCTACCCCAGCGTTGACCTGCTGTGCTCTGGGCGTCCTTCTACCTCAGCTTTCCAAGTAGCTGGAACTACAGGCATGTGCTACAATGCCCGGCTAAATTTTGGTTTATTGTAGAGACGAGGTCTTATCATGTTGTCCAGACTGATTTTGAACCCGCAGACTTAGGCAATCCTCTCACCTTGGCCTCCCAAAGTACTGGGATTACAGACTTGAGCCACCGCACCTCGCCATATTGCTGTGTCTTTACATTTACTAATCTTTTCTTCTGCTGCGTCTTACCTGTTGCTAGTCTCATCCAAAGTATTTCATTTCCGCCTACTATATATATATATATATTCTGTAATTTGTGGTTTGATAGAGATGTAGTGATATAGCAGGTGTCAAGAAATTGCTTTAATTTGCTGCCAAAATATAATAAATTTCTATTTCTGAAAGATAACTAAAAAGGGTGCAGAAACCACGCTGTGTGTCAAATTAACTTTGGCGTCCCTTTGCTTTCCTGTCAACTTTTAATTTCTCTGCCAGACCTACACATATATTTTTTTTTTACACAGCTATTCTTCCATTTATGCTGACATGGACATCTACATTAGTAGTTCTGCAATGTTAGTTTTATAAGGTGCCAGAATGCTTGGTCTGTTTGGCAGGCTACAATCAAATATTATTTATCTATGATTGTTTGGTTGTATGATATGACCATCGTCTTGTGTAGATTTTTATATTTTCTTCACTGCTTATTATTAATCACAGAGCTGACTTACCTGCTGAAGTGTACCTTTGGTTTTTGCTGTCATTAATAACCCAGTGGCAGCTGGGGTTTGGCCACTTGTATTACTCTGTGTAATCTTTTTATGTTCACTAATGTTGTCTTGAAAAATTTTGCAGACTGAGAACTGGTACAGGTTGAGTATCCCTTATCCAAAATGCTTGGACTAGAAGGGTTTCAGATTTCAGACTTCTTTCAGATTTTGAAATATTTACATTATACTAATTGAGCATTCCTAATCTGAAAGTTGGACATCTGAAATGCTACAGTGAGCATGCATTTTGAATGTCATGTTGTTACTCAAAAAGTTGGATTTTGGAACATTTTGGATTTTGGTCTTTTGAATTTAGAATGTTCAATGTGTGATCGTTTGTCAGATAGTCATATACATTCAGTAGTTCTTTCTCCTTCTCTTGCTCCTCTTTCCCAGCAGGTATTACTCTCTGGAGAAGACAAACCCACAGTTAGCACTTGCTTCAGATGCTGACATTTGGTGAACAGTTGCTCTTGGTCACAAGATTTAGAAGATACGTCCGTCCTCCCAGTTTGGATCTCTTTTCATATGGATCTTCTGTTTCTATGTCTTTTTTAAAGAGAACTTTTTGGGAAGCATTTTGGATTATAATTGTTCACCCTCATCTATGCAAAGAAAGGAAAACTATTGCTGGGATTTTTGAGGAGGTATGTATTTTTCTTCTACTGCAAAATCACATTACTTAGACACTTAGAGCAGTATAAAATAATGATACAGTCCGGGGTCGGTGGCTCAGCCTGTAATCCCAGCACTTTGGGAGGCCAAGGTGAATGGATTGTCTGAACCTGTGGGTTTGAGACCAGCATGTGCAACTTGGTGAGATCTAGTCTCTACAATAAATAAAAATGAGCTGGGTGTGGTAGTGCATGTCTGTAGTTCTGGCTACTTGGAAGGCTGAGGCAGAAGGATCACCGGAGCCCAGCAGGTTGGCGCTAGGGTGGCGGTGAGTGTGCCACTGCACTCCAGCCTGGGCAACTGAGTGAGACTCCAACTCAAAAAATAAATCAATAGCCGGGCTCAGTGGCTCAGCCTGTAATCCCGCGCCTTTGGGAGACTGAGGTAAGTGGATTGCCTGAGCCCGAGGGTTCGAGACCCACCTGGGCAACTTGGTGAGACCTCATCTCTACAAAAAATAAAAAATTAGCCGGGCGTGGTAGCGCGTGCCTGTAGTTCCACCTACTTAGAAGGCTGAGGCCAAAGGATCGCTGGAGCCCAGCAGGTTGAGGCTGCAGAGGCTGGGAGTGACCACTGCACTCCAGTCTGGGTGACAGAGTGAGACTCCAACTCAAAAAATAAAAATAAAATAAATAAAATAAAATGATATAACCGTGACACTTTCCTTTCTAAAACTCTGTTCTCCTTCATTCACTTGTTCTAATCTCCCTTTCTCCCATTTTTCTGTCTGTTTTTTAGTGGTTGTAATAGCTTAGCAGAAACTTTCTTGATGAATACATGAATACAACAGCTCATGTCTTACATTCTTCTTGAATGTTAGTGGACACTAGAGTAGACTTATAAGCAGCAGGAAGTAGTTTGAATTCTTATTTCTGCATTGAGATTGTGACTCTGCTGAACTGAGTTTGTTCCCATTCTGCATAGATTCTGAATGGTTTGGGAAAGTTGAATATCCTCAGCATGTGGTTTTTTTTTTTTTTTTTTTGAGTTGGAGTCTCACTCTGTCGCCCAGACTGGAGTGCAGTGGCCGCTCCCGGCCACCGCAGCCTCGACCTGCTGGGCTCCGGTGATCTTTCCGCCTCAGCCTTCCAAGTAGCCGGAATTGCAGGCATGCGCTACCACACCCAGCTGATTTTTTGATTTATTGTAGAGATGAGGTCTCGCTACCCAGGCGGGTCTCGAACCTGCGGGCTCAGGCAATCCACTCACCTCAGCCTCCCAAAGGCGCGGGATTACAGGCTGAGCCACCGAGCCCGGCAGCATGTGATTTTATAGTCTTGGTTCAGTTTTATTTGCAAGAGGAAGTGTGATATTGTAGAGTATGAACTAAAAATTGAGAGTCTTCATCCCAGTTTTGATGTTATTTTCATGCATTGACAGTTAAAGTCTTTGTTTGTTTTTACACCTGTATAATGGGCTTGTTGTTACTTTACATAGTTTTTAGAGTTGTTGAGAATCAGATGAGAAAATTTGTGTGAAAGACTGTTTTATCAGTATCAAGGATTGTTATGTGCTATTGTAGAGGTTTGTAGGCATATTTGTTCTTTTCACTCAAAGGCTGTTTTTCTTTCTGCAAATGTTTTAATGGTACAGCTCTCTCATGATCATGAATCCGATTATTTATTTATTTATTTATTTATTTTTGAGTTGGAGTCTCACTCTGTCACCCAGACTGCAGCCTTGACCTGCTGGGCTCCGGCGATCCTTCCGCCTCAGCCTTCCAAGTAGCTGGAACTTTAGGCGTGTGCTACCACGCCCAGCTAATTTTTGATTTTATTGTAGAGATGAGATCTCACCAAGTTGCCCAGGCGGGTCTTGAACCCACGGGCTCAGGCAATCCACTCACCTCAGCCTCCCGAAGTGCGGGGATTACAGGCTGAGCCACCGAGCCCGGCTATGAATCCGATTTTTAAATCTCCATACTTAATCATGGATGAACAACAGTTTTTATAGTGCCTAAATTTTTACTGAGAATGCTCAGTGTGTTTTTTAAAATGAATTTGTTGAATACAATGCTGAGGAATAAAAAAACATCATTTTCTATATTAAGGAACCATTTTACAAGATTCATCGGATAGTGTTTTGAAGAGGAAACTTGTTTCTTTATTGCTTTATGTATTTAAAAATATATATTGCTTACTGTATTCTAGGCACTGGGGAAGAAAACATAAAAATCTCTGACTTTGTAGATCTTACATTCATTATGTATGCATGGGGAGACAAAATAAATGAAGTAAATAATAAACATAAAAATGCAGCTTTTAAGTTTTCTTTCTTTCTTTTTTTTTTTTTTTGAGTTGGAGTCTCACTCCGTCACTCAGGCTAGAGTGCACACTCATGACACTCATGGCCACCCCAGTGTTAACCTGCTGGGCTTCAGCGATTCTTCTGCCTCAACCTTCCAAGTAGCTGCAACTGCAGGCACATGCTATCACACCCAGCTAATTTTTGATAAATTGTAGAGACTAGGTCTCGCCAATTTGCCCAGGCTGGTCTCAAACTCCTGGGCTCAGGCAATCCTTTCACCTCGGCCTCCCAAATTGTTGGGATTACAGACTGAGCCACCGAGCTTGGCCCAGTTTTAATAACAGATTCTAAGGAGGAAATCTGTTAGCTCTAGGAAAGCAGGAATGGGGTGTATTGAGTGGTTACAAGTGTGAATGGCAAGTGTAAACGCCCTGAGACAAAAGCTTGCCTAAGGAATGGCAAAGTTAGGAGAGAGTGGATACTTAGTTTGTGGTGCCTTAGGGAAGTATTTTTGAAGTTTTGTGAATTACCTTGGGGATTTCTGTTAAAATCTGAATTATAGTTTTGTAGGTCTGAGGTAGGACCCATTTCTAATAAGCTCCCAGCTGCTACTGCTGCTGCTTATCCTTTGTAGGACTTTAGCTTTTATTTTTTGTTTGTTTGTTTGTTTTGAGTTGGGGTCTCACTCTATTGCCCAGACTGGAGTGCAGTGGCCACTCCCAGCCACCGCAGCCTCAACCTGCTAGGCTCTGGCGATCCTCCCGCCTCAGCCTTCCGAGCAGCCGGAATTACAGGCGCACACTACCACGCCCGGCTGATTTTTTGATTTATTGTAGAGATGAGGGCTCGCGAAGTTGCCCAGGCGGGTCTCGAACCCGTGGGCTCAGGCAATCCACTCACCTCAGCCTCCCAAAGGCGCGGGATTACGGGTTGAGTCACCAAGCCTGGCTGACTTTAGCTTTTATATTGAGTGAAATGGGAAGTCTGGAGGGTTTGGGGCAGTGGGGTAATATGATCTGATTTACATTTTGACATTATCACTTGTTTGACTGCTCTCTTGATAATAGATTGGATGTGGATTGGGCAAGAATACTGGTTAGGAGGGTATCACTGTAAAAGTGAGAGAAAATGTGGTTTGTGCTAGAGAGTAGCAGTGACTATGATGACACGTGGTCTGATTCTGAATATAATTTTCAAGTCAACAGGTTTTGCTGATAGATTAGATATGTGCTGTGAAAGAAAGAGTTAACGTTAACTACAAGGTGTTTTTTTTTTTTCTTTTTGAGTTGGAGTCTCACTCTGTCGTCCAGACTGGAGTGAAGTGGCTGCTCCTGGCCACCTCAGCCTCAATCTGCTGGGCTCGGGCAATCCTTCCGCCTCAGCCTTCCATGTAGCTGGAACTACAGGTGCGCGTTACCACACCTGGCTAATTTTTTTTGATTTATTGTAGAGATGAGGTCTCACCAAGTTGCCCAGGCGGGTCTCGAACCCACGGGCTCAGGCAATCCACTCACCTCAGCCTCCCAAAGGCACGGGATTACAGGCTGAGCCACCGAGCCCGGCTACTACAAGGTTTTTACATTGAATTTCTGGAAGGATGCAGTTGGCATTTATTGAAATGGGTAAGATTGGAAGAGGAACATATATTTTGTTTCCCCCACTCACTGCTACCCCCAACGCTGATCTGCTGGGCTCCAGCGATCCTTTTGCCTCAGCCTTCCAAGTAGCTGGAACTACAGGTACATGCTACCACACCCAGCTAAGTTTTTGATTTATTGTAGAGACAGGTCTTGCCAAAGTTCTGTGGGCTGGTCTCGAATCTTTGGGCTCAGGCAGTCCACTCGCCTTGGCTTCCCAAAGTGCTGGGATTACAGGCTGAGCCACTGAGCCCGGCTGATAGATTGTATTTAAATAAAGCCAGGAAGCTTGGTGAGATCACCAAGGGGAGTGAGTAGAGATGGAAGTAAGAAGAGGTTTAAGAACAAATTAACTCCAGAGTATAGCGATCAGAGAGATGAGGAGGAACCATCAAAGGAGACTTACTAGCAGTAGCCAGAGAGGTAGGTTGAAAACCAGGTTAGAGGGTAACCTGAAGCCAAATGAGGAAAGTGTTTTAAGGAGTGGGGAGTGACCAACTGTGTCAAATAGTATAATTAAGATGAAGGCGGAGAATTAACTATTTGGTTTAGCAGTATGGAAGTTATTGGTAACCTTGATCAAGAGTAGTTTTCGTGGTACAGTGAGGGTAAAAGTCCGATTAGAGATATTGTCTTTCCAAAATTAAGGGATTCTCTAATTCCTGCTGAGGTTGGACACAGATAAAAAAATCTGTAAATCTAGATTAATGTTCTTGATGAGAGAAGATTTAAGATATTTAGGTAATATTTTCACAACTGGCTAGACTGATTTTTCATTTAAAGTAACACTGGAAAAGTTATTTTGAGGAGATTAGGATATTCTTTAGAAATTTTAATTTAATTTTATTATTATTAGTTTTTGTAGAGACAGAGTCTGGCAGTGTTGTTCAGACTGGTCTTGAACTCCTGGTCTCAAGCTGTCCTCCTGCTTCAGCCTCCCAAAATGCTGGGCTTACAGGCCTGAACCACTGATCCTGGCCCCTAAACTTTTGATTCATGTCTTCAGGGTTTTTAAATTGTCCTTGGCTATTACTATGAAAAAGAAGAAATGTGAAGATTGGCTAGGAGCTGTCAGCTACTCTTCTTTCTTAAGTTATAGGACTGAAAGACATTTTAAATATAGTTTTTTTTAAGGCTGCATGTGAGAACCTCCTCATACTCCTGTCTATTCTTACTTAGAAATATTCAGTCTATGTAGCTTATGTAAATAACCAAAGTAGATGGATGTGGTTAGATATAACTTAGTCTTTGCCTTTATGGAAGACCTCTTTTTCTTCATTTATTTATTTTAAAATAGTTATCGAGTACTTCCATATGTGCTGACTTTGTTGTAGGTGCTGGAGATATGGTGGATAAAGGTTTCTGCCCTAATGGAGTTTATATATGTACACACACACACACACACACACACACACACACACACACACACACACGGTGTGCAGTGGCATGATCATGATAAGATCACAGTTAACAGCCCTCTCGACCTCCTGGGCTCAGGTGGTCCTTCCACCTTAGCATCCTGAGTAGTTGGGACTACAAATGTGCACCACCACACATAGCTAATTTTTAATTTTTTGTAGCGACAAGATTTCGCTATGTTATCCAGACTGGTCTTGAACTCCTGGGCTCAAACAATTTGCCCCAGCCTCCCAAAGTGCTGGGATTATAGGTGTGAGTCATCGCACCTGGCCAAGTTTATATTTTAATGAAAATGAAATAGCAGATAACAAATTGGGGCCAAGAATTGTTAGTGGTCTCAGACTAGTACTTTTTTTTTTTAAATAGAGATGAGGTCTCACTGTATTGCCCGAGTTGGACCTGAATTCCTGGGCTCAAGTGATCCTCCCGCCTCAGCCTTCAAAGTCGCTGGGACTACAGGTATGCCCCACCTTGCCTGGCATCTAGTACTGGTCATCGTAGTGTAGTATGGACATATGGAAAACCCAGAGAAGGCTGTTGTGAGCTGAATTTTCCATTCTGATATAAGAATGTGCCCAAATATTGTGGAGAATAAGGAAAACAGAGTTAAAGAATTATCTGATGAACTTCGGTTGAGAAGAGAGAGGTTCAACTCTATGAAGTTGATTTTTTGCTTTTTTGATTCTTAGATGCCGTAAGTGACAGCTTATGGAATTGATTCCATAGTAGTTCGAGTCAGCAGACATTTGAGCATCTATTATAGGCAAGGCACTATGCCAGGTGCTAGTAGTCAAACAATTTTTTTTTTTTTTTTTGAGTTGGAGTCTCACTCTGTCA
>NW_007248750.1:0-106853 GCF_000164805.1 Carlito syrichta
ACACCCATGATCATATCACTAGATGCAGAAAAAGCTTTTGATAAAATCCAGCACCCCTTCTTGATAAAAACCCTTGAACATCTAGGCATACGGGGAACATACCTCAAAATAGTAAAAGCCATCTACGAGAAACCCACAGCCAGCATACTCCTAAATGGACAAAAATTGGAACCAATTCCCCTGAAAACTGGAACTAGACAAGGATGCCCACTCTCTCCCCTCCTGTTCAACATAGTATTGGAAGTCCTGGCTAAAGCAATCAGAGAAGAGGAGGCAATCAGAGGTATTCAAATAGGAAAAGAGGAAGTCAAGTTATCTCTCTATGCAGATGACATGATGGTGTACCTTGAAAACCCAAGAGAATCTGTCAAAGGTCTCCTTACATTGATAAAAGCCTTTGGCAAAGTCTCAGGATACAAAATAAATGTACAAAAGACAATCGCATTTCTCTACACCAATAATAAACAAACAGAAACCCAAATAAAAAACACAGTTCCATTCACAATAGCCACAAAAAAAATGAAATACCTTGGCATCTTCCTGACCAGAGACGTGAAAGACCTTTACAATGAAAATTACAAAACACTGCTCAAAGAAATCAAAGCCAACATGAACAAGTGGAAAAATATCCCATGCTCATGGATCGGAAGAATCAACATTGTGAAGATGTCCATCTTACCTAAGGCAATCTACAAATTCAATGCAATACCCATTAAATTACCAACAACATTCTTTTCAGACCTAGAAAAAACAACACAGGAATTCATATGGAAACACAAACATCCAAGAATAGC
Source organism: Carlito syrichta (assembly GCF_000164805.1). Classification (NCBI taxonomy): domain Eukaryota; kingdom Metazoa; phylum Chordata; class Mammalia; order Primates; family Tarsiidae; genus Carlito; species Carlito syrichta. The sequence goes on from NW_007248750.1 coordinate 795, forward strand.
CAGAACAATCCTCAGCAAAAAAAACAAAGCAGGTGGTATCACAATACCAGATTTCAAACTTTACTATAAAGCTACAATCATCAAAACAGCTTGGTATTGGTACAGGAACAGGCATATAGATCAATGGAACAGAATTGAGATTCCAGAAGCAAAACCTCAATTTCTCAACCAACTCATCTTCGACAAAGCCCCCACCACCTACCAATGGGGAGAGGAGAACCTATTCAGTAAATGGTGCTGGGAAAATTGGCTGACCACATGCAGAAGATTGAAACAGAACCCCTATCTATCCCCATGCACAAAGGTTAACTCCAAATGGATCAGAGACCTAAATGTAAAACCGCAAACCATAAGAACCTTAGAAAAGGAAGGAAATACTCTCATGGAAATCGGAACTGGCATCCAATTCCTGTACAAAACCCGAAACCCACAGGACTTAAGAGAGAAGATAGACAAATGGGACCTTATTAAACTGATAAGCTTCTGCAAAGCCAAAGAAACCATCAAGAGAGCAGGGAGACAGCCTACAGACTGGGAAAAAGTCTTTGCCAACTCTAGGTCTGACAAAGGCTTAACATCCTGGATCTACAAGGAACTGAAGCGTACTGAAAAGAAGAAAACAAACAACCCCATTATAAAATGGGCAAAGACATGACAGACACTTCACAAAGAAGACATTCGAGCAGCCAACAAACACATGAAGAAATGCTCAACCTCACTAATCATCAGGGAGATGCAAATCAAAACCACACTGAGATATCACCTAACTCCAGTCAGAATGGCAATTATCAACAACTCAAAAAATAACAGCTGCTGGAGAGGGTGTGGTGAAAAGGGAACACTTCTACACTGTTGGTGGGAGTGTAAACTAGTGCAACCTCTGTGGAAAGCAGTGTGGCGATTCCTAAAAGCTCTAAAAATTGACCTTCCATATGACCCTGCAATCCCCCTACTGGGAATATACCCTGAAGAACACAAATCACTCTATAAAAAAGATACCTGCACACGTATGTTTATCGCAGCATTGTTCACAATAGCAAGAACCTGGAAACAACCATGCTGCCCATCAAAAGAGGACTGGATTAAAAAAATGTGGTACATATACACGATGGAATACTACGCAGCCATAAAAAAGAACAAAATCATGAATTTCGCTGCAACCTGGATGGAACTAGAGTCTATAATACTGAGTGACCTCTCACAAAAACAAAAATCCGAATATCACATGTTCTCACTCATATAATGGACCTTGAACATCCAATACAATACTATGAGAAAATGACGGATGGTACTGGGAACCTATGGGGGGGAGGGGGATGGGATTAACAGTAGCAAATATCTGTCGGGGGATGGGAAAACACTTTTTATCTACAGGGTGCCTGAATGAAACGTCATTGTACACCTACCCTTAACTGTACCCCACAAATCCATAATAAAAAATACTGATTAATGAAAAAAAAAAAAAAAAAAATGTCAGCCAGAGTTCCAGTCATCGGAAGGCTCGATTGGGGTTGAAGGATCCACTTCCAAGATGCCTCATTCTCATAGCTGGCAAGGTGATACTGGCTTTTAAAAGGATGCTTTCATTCCTCACTATATGAACCTCTTCAAAAGGCTGCTGAGTGTCCACATGACCTGACAGTGGACTGTCCCCAGAAATAGTGATGCCAAGAGAACAAGTCAAAAGCCATAAAGTCTTTTGTAGTCATCATGTCTATAATATTTCGTTGGGAACATAGGTCATCCCTACTAAATGCAAGAGGAAGCACTACAGGACATGACTACCAAGAGATGACAATAATTAGAGGCAATTTTGAAAGCTGGTTACAAAAGAGTGGCTTCAAAATTATGAAGGAAAATGAATTCTAAAAAACTAATTTACTGCCAGCCAATATTCACCAAGCATGAGAATAAAATAAAGATATTGTAATAGATGAGAAGTTTTTAAATTTTTTTCTCCCAAGTACCTCTTCTTAAGACACAATTACAAAAAGTGCCCCACCAAAACGAGTTTATAAACCAAGAGAAAGATGAGATTCAGAAAACAGAAAATACAGCTGGGCATAGTGGCTCGCCTGTAATACCAGCACTTTGGGAGGCAGAGGCAAGAGGATTGCCTGAGCCTAGGGATTTGAGACCAGCCTGGGCAATATGGCAAGACCTCGTCTCTGCAATAAATCAAAAAATTAGCTGGCCAGACGTGGCTATAGTTCCAGCTACTTGGAAGGCTGCCTGTAGTTCTAGCTACTGGAAAGACTGAAGTGGAAAGACCACCTGAGCCCATTAGGTCAAGGCTGTGGTGGCGGTGAGTGTGCCACTGCACTCCAGCCTGGGCAACAGAGTGAGAGTCCAACTCAAAAAATAAATATATATAGAAAATCCAATTCAGGAGTGTGTTACAGGGAATCCTCAGTAGGAGGGTGAAAGGAGGCCCCAGAACCACAGCGATGCATCAGGCTCTGTAGGGCAAGCAGTCCAGACTAGAGCAAGCCACAGCTAGTAGGAGGGACTTCTTCTGGAAGAAGAGACTGATAGAATATCTGATGTGTTTGATGTCTAGATCAGTGGTTTAGGCAACTAGCAAGGAGTCTGGGGTTGAACCAATGATAAAAATAGCAAACAAAACTTCAAAAACCAAAAAGACAAATATTAACTTCAGGGAAATTAAAAGTTGCATTGGAAAAGTAATAGCTTACTATCTGGTTTGCTTTTGAAGAGTGTTTACATAGCCATAACAATGTAAGTGTAAAGAATCAATCATAAGCAAATTATGATATAAATATAATGGAAGAACGGGGGTAGGTGAGAAGACTGCATGAGGATAGTAGAGACAGGTAAAGGAAATATCTCCCATGGTGGGATATCAATGCCTAGACCTGAAAATAATGCCTAGACCTGAAAAAACAATGAGTACAAATGCAAACATGTTTTGTTGAAGCACAGAGATAAACACCAAAATCTGTCAAAAGAGAGGAAAGTGGTTGCCTCTAGGGAAGAAGAAACGAGGGAAAACTATTAGAAGGGTTTATAACAAATCCTGTAGAACTTCTGACCCTATAAGTACATATAAAACTTGTCAAAAAAAAATGAAACTAAAGAGAAAACTGGAATTGCCTTCGGAAAGATAATAATAAACCCTATCACAACAAATTGACAAAAATAAGATCTACTCATTGACACATCCTTTCCTTACAACGCCATCCTCCATAGTTTCTCATTTTCTCCTCCATCAACCAGATTTTGGAGTAAGACAAACTAAGATTCATAGCATGTCTTGGTCACTAACAACTGTGTGTAACTGTTCCACTTTCTTAGCTCTAGTTACTGTATATATTAACGGATGGAGAGAGAGGAGAAAATGCAAATGTCTATGTGAAAATAATCAAATGAGATATATGAAAGTGCTTGGCACACAATATATTCTCAATAAATATTGTTTCCTTTCTTTTTCTTAATGTAGTTGAGAGAAATGATGATGATGATGATGACATAGTGGTGATTATGATGAATGTGTTATGGGTAGAGGTGGGGGTAGGGGTGATAATAATGACAAGCTATGATGTTTTAACATATTACCTCATTTAATCCTACAGAAACTCTGTAAAGCAGATGATATTATTATACCCATTTTATAGATGAGGAAACAGAGGCATAAGGAGGTTAAATGAGCCATCCATAAACACAAAGGTTATCATAGAGTCAAAACTGAACCCAAACTTCAGACCCAAGGATATAATCACTTTTTAATACCACTAACTTTGCTGTAGTACATTATCTTAGGTAAATTTTGCTGTTGATGTTGCCAGCTCCAGAAGACAAATGGCCACCAGGGTAATAATTAAATGACCGACTGGACAATAAACTGGTAAGACAAGTAAACAGATCGATAGAAGCAGTGCTTCACTCCACTTACAGTGACTCCCAGCAACCAACCAGCTATAAACCACACACACACACACACACACACACACACACACACACACCACACAAAATGTATGTGTGGAAACTCTAACCCCAACGTGACTATATTGGAGATAGGGTCTTGGGGGGGGTTGTATTTCTCATTTTATTTATTTTATTTTTATTTCAATACTTTTGGAGATACAAACAGTTTTTGATCTGGGCTTTAAGAGTAAGTTTGGTTTTCTGTTGCTGAGTTAGTTCCCTTAGGATGATACTCTCCAGTTTCATCCAAGTTGCTGCAAAAGACATTATTTCATTCTTTTTGATAGCTGAATAGTACTCCATAGTGTATATAGACCACATTTTTATTATCCACTGATCAGTTGATGAACATTTAGGTTGATTCCACATCTTTGTAATTGTGAATTGTGCTCTGATGAACATGCAGGTGCAGGTGTCTTTTTTAAATAACAACCTCTACTCTTTTGGGTAGATACCTGGTAGTGGGATTGCTAGATCAAATGGTAGATCTACGTTTAGTTGTTTGAGAAATCTCCATATCTCTTTCCATAGAGGTTGTACTAATTTATGCTCCCACCAACAGTGTATAATTGTTCCCTTTTCTCCACAATCATGACAGCATCTATTGTTTTTTTTTATTTTTTAGTAATGGCCATTTTGATTGGCGTAAGGTGGCAACTCACTGTGATTTTAATTTGCATTTCCCTGATAACAAGTGATGTTGAACATTTTTCATGTTTGTTGATCATTTATATATCTTCATGTCATTTGCCCACTTTTAATGGGGTTATTTGCCTTTTTCTTGCTGATTTGTTTGAGTTCTTTGTAGATTCTGGATAGTAATCCTTAATCAGATGTATAGTTTGTGAATATCTTCTCCTGTTCTGTAGGTTGCCTGTTTTCTCTGTTGATTATTTCTTTTGCTGTGCAGAAACTTTTTAGTTTAATTACATCCCACTTGTTTATTTTTGTTTTAGTTGCATTTGCTTTTGAGGTTTTAACCATACATTCTTTGCCTAGGCTGATATCCAGAAGAGTTTTTTCTAGGTTTTCTTCTAGGATTTATATGGTTTCAGGTCTGACATTTATCTCTTTAATCCATCTTGAGTTGATTTGTGTAGACAGGGAGAATTAGGGACCAAGTTTCATTTTTCTGCATGTAGACAGCCCATTTTCCCAGCACCATTTATTGAATAGAGTGTCCTTTCCCTAGTGTATGTTTTTGTTTGCTTTGTTGAAGATCAGTTGGTTTTAAGTATTTGGGCTTATTTCTGGATTTTCTATTCTGTTCTATTGATTCACATGCCTGCTTTAATACCACTACCATGCTGTTTTGGTTACTACAGCCTTTTAGCATAATTTGAAGTCAGGTAATGTGATGCCTCCCTCTTTATTATTTTTGCTTAGGACTGTTTTGCCTACTCTGGCTCTTTTTTGGTTCCATATGAATTTTAGGACTTTTTTCTAATTCTGTGAAAAATGACATTGGTAGTTTGATAGGGATTGCATTGAATCTGTATCTTACTTTGAGTAATATGGTCATTTTAACAATGTTGATTCTTCCATTCAATGAGCATGTGATGTTTTTCCATTTGTTTGTGTCCTCTACAGTTTCTTTCTTCAGAGTTTTGTAGTCCTTACATTGGAGATAAGGCCTTGAGAAAGTAATTAAGGTTAAAGAAGTCATAAGGGTGGGGCTCTGATCTGATAGGATTATTGTCCTTCTACAAAGAGACAATAGAACTGACTCTTATCTCTTTTTGAGTGCACACACCAGGAAAAGGCCATGTGAGCACATAGTGAGAAAGCGACCTTCTGCAAGCCAGAAAGAGTCCTTACCAGAACACAACCACCCTAATCTCAGACTATCAGGCTCCAAAACTGTGAGAAAATTAAGTTTCTTTGTTTAAACCACCCAATCTATAGTATTTTGTCATGGAAGCCCAGCTGACAAATACACAGCCAATAATTTTAATGAGATGATTTACAGCAATTATCCACCAACAGAATAGTGTGTACAATGAAAAGAAAAGCAAACTTTATGGGAAGATATTCAGGTACCAGTCTTAGCTTTGAGACTTACAAGTTGTGTGATCTGGTAAGTCTCTTGGTGTGTCTGGGCCACTGTTGTCTCTATTTTAAAAGTAGAGTCTAGATATCAAAGAAACCTGGAGACATCTACTCCCACATGTATGGAAATATGAAAAAGCAGTGGCCATATTAACATGCACTGAGACATTATTCTGTGAACTTTGCATACATTTTGTCATGTAATGTTCACCAAGACTGTGTGAGATAGCCACTATCATTATTTCCATTTCACAGATAGGGAACTGAGACCCCATAAGAGATTAAGTAATTTGACTAAAGCAATACAAAGAGTTAGTGGCAGGGGAGGAATTGAAATCACAGGTAAGAGGTACCCAAGTAAAAAATCCTACTACCTTAAGACCTCAATGCTGGAGGCCATATGTAACACTCTGGGTGACAGTTGCATGGAAGCCCAGCCATCAGACACCTAGCCCAGATACCAGACATGAGAGTGAAGAAGCCCCAGCCATTCAAGTCCTCCAAGCTAAGGTCCCAGACAGCAAAGAGCATAGAAAAATCATTCCTGCTATGCCCTTTCCTAATTCCTGACCCACAAAATCTGTGTACAGGACAAAATGATTATTGTTTTGCACCAGTAAGTGTTGGGGTAATACACAGCAATCCATAGCTGGAACGGCATTCTAAGAGAGGTCAGCCAAGGCTAGAAGGAATGTGCCTGATCCTCTGAGTCTACCTGAACATAAGGATCTCATCAGTCTTCCATGTGAAATCACTCTATGAACTGTATACCAGGGCCACAGAAATGTGAGAGGCTGTGGTGCCCCATGCTATACCTCCGTACTTATTAGAGGGGAGGCAAGCTGTCTCAAGGGAGGCCAGTACTCTCTTATAATCTGGCTCAAATAAGTGAATTCAGGCTCCCTTTGATACAGACAACTCTAGAGCGGTCCTCAAGGTGTGGCCCAGCTGAGGGCCACAGCAGCTCGCCAAGGCCTGCCATCCTTGTCTTCCAGTTCTGGGATAACCCTCAGATGGTTCATTCTCACTGTCGCCACCCCACCCTAGCCTGTGCCTGACATGTCAGTGTTGACCTTGTTGCCTCATGCCCCCCACTCCCTCCTCTGCTGGGGAATTGGCGTTCTAGAAGTACTCTTGTCATTTGCACCCAGTCATCCCTGCAGCCATCTCTCTTAAGACTCAGTTCTGAGTCTCCTCCTCTCTGAAGTTCTTCCTGACAGTCCCCCTCACCCTTGCCCCAGGAAAATAACCACTCTCTACTTTTGTACCCCACTGTACTCTGCCCAAGATAGCACCTAGTTAATGCAATTCAACAAATATATATTGAGCATCAACTATACAGCAGTGTCATGCTGGGCACCATGCGAAGTAAAAAAGGCAGACAGTTGTGGTCCCTATAGGGAGGGGAGTCTGATAATAAACACATTATTACATACAGTGTGAACACTTGGATGCAGGGAAGTCCTCCATGCAGTCAGCCACCATAGGGTCTTAATACAGGCTTCGGGGGCCAAGGGTGACCTCCACCAACCTGATGAAAGGACTTTTGACACCTGACCTGGGAAGTCAGCCAAGCAAAGGCATTGGGGAGATAGATAATAAGAAGCCTAGAAAGTGTTCCTAGTAGGAGAGACATCAGTTCCCTTGTTCAAAGAGACCTGAAGGCTTTTTAAGATGTAATTGATTCCCCCAAGAAAAAGGAAAATGAAGAAGAAAGAAATTGTTCACAAAGTGTGCAATTGAGTGGTAAAAGATGGGGTCACAAGAGTCAGCAGGGTCTAACAGACCTTGAAAAAGAATTTTTCCTTTACCTAAAGATGAGTGAAAGCCCCTTAAGAATCTTAAGCAGAGGAATGACATGGTCAGAAGTACACTTCAGAAAGATCCTGCAGAATGCTCTGGGGAGATAGAATTATGGGGCTACAAGTGGCAGCAAGGAGACCCTTGAGAGGGTTATTGAGGTCTTCCAGGGGAGAGGGGTGTGGGCTAGAGCAGGGCTGCTGGAGGAGAAGAGCAATGTGGGCCAAGTCAAGAGGCAGAACACTTTGGAGACAGATTGTCTGGCCTCAGAGATGGAAAAGACGATGGAAGAGAGGTCTAGGGGGAGGTGAAGCTGAGAAAGACGAAAAGCAATGATGAAAATTTCCAGCTTGGGCCATGGGGGGGATGGGGTCATGTCCCAGAAACTCCCTTCAAATAACTTATGGGCACTGTCTTCACCAAACCGAGATATTTCCATTAGCAGGGCATGGCTTAGAGAAACAGCAAAGGGACAAGGGGAGGAGAAAAAGAAGGAATGCACATAGGGTGAGGCTCCAGTCTTTGAACACCCTTTCTTCCCTTTCAGTCTTCCTACCGTTTGTCCCTGGCCTCCTACTTCAAGGACAGCCCCTGTCACAGCTGCCAGCAGCTCCTGCCCACCAGCTGTAACCCCACTGCTGAAAATTAAGCTATAGTGTTTACAGGACTTAATTAACAAAATCACTCATCATCCCAGGAGCTCACTGACTATCCAGACATGACACCATTTGAAACAAATTAGCCCAGTGCCCAGTGAGGTCATCCTCATTCCAGTCTGGGGTACTAGCTTGCCTGAGACCCCCTGGCCTACCTCTGGGGCCTCCCCTTCACCTCCAGATCCCAGGAGCCCTTGCAATTAATAGCTAATTAACAAACAAAACAAACCTACCAGGTGGAACAGCAGAAAGACATTCTCAGCCCACAAAAGCAAGTAATTATTTGGTGTGGGCAGGTCCAGAGAAAATCACTTAAGAGATAAATCAATGGCTCTCCCCCATCATGAGGGTCTGTTAGGATGAAGGAAGGCTCCTTAAGATCAGAAAATTGATTTAAAGGAAAAATTAAGCCTGGTCCATTTCCTCCACAGCTAATCATAAACCAAGACATTCCAAAGTCTTCCATTTTCCAGGCTTGCTGCAGTCACATCAGATATGGGGGTAAAGTATTCACTTTAAAAATATATCCTGGGCACCCACCATGATTCAGGAAATAGAGAACTGAGCAAGACTGTCATGACACGTGCTGTCATGGATCTTTATATTCTAGTGGTCTGGAGAAACACAATAAACAAGAAAATAAACAAGATATTTCGGATAGTGACTATGGAGACAACCAATAGGATGATGCGAAGAGGAGGACTGGGATAGGAGCTGCTTTACAGCAGGATGGTCAAAGAAGCTTCTCCGAAGAGGTGACATTTAAACTGAGTCATTCGGAGTAAGAGCTTAGGGAAGAATGTGCATGACAGGAGGAATGGCTGGTGCAAAGGCCCTGAAGTGGGAAAGATACTGCCAATTTAGGGAATAAGGAGAAGACCAGTGTGGCAGGAGCAGAGAGAGTGAAGAAGAACATGAGAAGTAGGTAAGTATGAGAAACAGGCTGAAATGGGATCTGATTGGCCATGTAGGCCACCATGAAAGTTATATTTGCATTCTAAGTGCGCTGGGAAATTGTTGGTTGACATGGTAGAAATTCTAAGTGAACTGGGAAATTGTTGGTTGACATGGTATCTGGACAGGCAGCAGACACTCAGGGCTCTTCACATTCTTCAGTAAACGCCTGTCCGACCCTAGAAGTCCTGGCACCCCTCAGGCACCAGACTTTGTGAACCATGGAAGAATATTCACTTCCAAAATGCATCACTGTCACTTATCTACTAAAACTTTACTTATTTGGCAGATGGAAAAACTGAGACAGAACCTCTAAGTGAGTATGAGTCAGTACAAGCCAAGGTTCTACACATAGAATCGTATAGAAACCTCATAACAGCCCAATCAGGAGGGTAGATTTTTTCCCAATTTAACACATGAGGAAACTGAGGCATAGAAAAGTTAAATAATTTGCCTAAGTCCACCCAGTTAGCAAGTACCAGAGCAGGGATTCAAGCACAGACTGAGTCTAGTTCTTGCCACTACATCGTACAGCCTTTATGATATAAGTTAATTTCCTGACATTTTCCAGCCCACTCAGGCCTAGAACTCATCTCTCTATGGTCACTTGCATACACCTGAGATGACATTCCAATGTGGCAGGAACTCCCCTCTGAATGTTATCAAGTGGCTGTCAACATATCCAAAGTTTCCAGCATATGGTGCCTAGCATGATGCCTAGCACTAAGCAGGAATTCAATAGATTTTTTTTGAAAAGAAAAGAAAGACATTTCTATTTGTGTTAAAGTGAAACCCCATTTCCTCTGAAGTGAGGGGTGGGAAGTGGGTAAGGGAAGAAGGGAGCCAGTCCCCATTGAGAATCAACAGAACACACCCACTTTACAAAATGGACCTTACTTTTAATAATTTTTTTAAAAATTATTTGACTTGTTTTTAAGCAAATATGCTTAATCTCATCTAAATGTAGGTCAGATGAAACCCGGGTTTTTTTTTTAATCTTTAAACAGGGTCTCTTGCAGTATATTAGAACTAGTGGGTCAAGTGCCATGGTGCAACCACATAGTTGCCTCTGCAGTCAGCCCCAGGGTATCCAGAGCAGGGCCCTGGACAGAAAGCAAGTGTCCTTTCCATTCACACTTAAAAGGCATTGCTGGCCCATAACCTTTGATAGGCAGAGAGCAGCCCTTGGGGAGCAGAGAAAGTAATTCCCTCACTATGCTGAAAGTGCTGTGTATGAGAGCCCAATGGCTTGATGAGATTCATGCCACAAAAATGGTCCTCTGTGCCAAGACTCAGAGAGAAGTAGGGGAAGCCAGCCCTGCAGGGTTAACACCTGGAGACCAGAGCAAAGTCCAGGCATGAGATAGATTTAGATCAATGACTTGCAGAAAAGTGAGAATCTTCCCTGCCAACCCAGCAAGATAAAGAGGTCTGTTTCCTTGCATGTGAAGGCTCTTGATCATATGATGAGATCTCAATTAAACTGGCACATCCCCAAGTCTTTCTTCACCCTTGTTACTCCTCCTCCTTCTCTCCACCCCATCTCTGGGCTTCACTCCCCTCCAAACCTTTCCATCCTATCTCTATGTCTTCTTAAAAGGTCTTCCAGAGCTGAACCAGCAATGTCTGGGTCAGTAACGGAAGACACAAGAGACCACCAGCCTGACTTCTCTACCTTGAGGACACTCGGGACTGTCCCCGTATGCAAAACAGCAGACGCCTGAATTCATAATTGGACATTCCAAAATGTAATTATGAAAGATGAAATGCTCCTCTCAATGAGAAGGCTGTAAATAGAATAATTAATTTTGTGTTTGCTTGAACAATTCTGTATTATGGACCTTACAGTGGAACTGAAATTAATTAAGTGCACCAGGATTTATGGTAGAGGTGAAGAGAGAGAGAAAAAAAGAATTAATCCGAAATAAAAGATAGATGAGTTTGGGAGTGTAATGATGTGTTAGCCTGGGGTATTCTTTAACGAATTTACCAGGCACGTTCTGGGTACAAAAGGCATGCGTTGACAGAATTATCTCAACTAATACAGCTGCTGGTCAAAAATCCAGTGAGAGGGAGGTGGATGGATTAGGTCTGGGAGGCCCCAAGGGAGCTAGAGGCAAAAGCTATTTTTGAGCTGGCCAGGAGGGGATGCAACCAGGAAAAGACAGGGCAGAGCAGAAGCTTCTACTCCCACCACACAGTAGGGAACAGTGAAAGGTCCTAGGAGTTGCAGAGAGATAAATCAGAAGGCCCAAAATGTGAGGGCTATCCAAAAACAGAGAGTCCTCAGCACTCATGGAACCCCCAAAGTATGTCCATTCCTAGCCCCAGCAATACTTCCAGCTCCACACACTCATTCAGTCTGTTTCCTCTCCCCTTGAACCTGGATAGGAAGTGTTGCTGCAGGACTTCCAGGGCAAGGTCATGAAAGGCATTGTGGCTTCTGCCTGCCTCACTGGAACCCAACCACCATGTTGTGAGGAAGCCCAAACAAGTTCACACTAAGAGACCATGTGGAGAGGAACTAAGACACCCAACCAACAGCCAGCACCAGCTGCCTGGCCTGTGAGGGAATAGCCTTCCAGATTCCAGCCTCAGCCTTCCAGTCTTCCAATAGACATCAAGAATCAGAAGCAACCTATCCCCACTGGGCCCCTCCAAGTCCTGACTCAGAAAAACTGCGACAAGTCACAAGTCAGTATTGTGTTTTAGGGCATTAGCTTTGGGAGAATTTGTTATACAAGTGGGTAACCAGAACAGGGTTTCATTTAACCAGAGTAGTGCCCTCTTTCACCTGTTCTTTATGTCAGAATCCCAAACCAGATTTCTTTTTCTTAGAAGGAGAGTTTGTGGCTGAAAAGTTTTGGAGACACACAATTCTGGTAGAGGAAACAATAATAACACGAGTTTGGAGTCCCACAGAATCCTACCTCTGAACCTCCTGGCCCTGTGCTCTTGCACTGCCCATGTCACCTCCCTGAACTTCCTTTTCTTCACACATAAAGTGGGGGGGAATAACACCAATTCACAGAGCTGTTGGGAGGATTTTAGGAGAGCTGGGAAAGCGCTTACTTAGCCCATGAAGCCAGCAAAGTGTCACAGTGAAGAGTGAGACTCCAGAGTGGGATGGACCTGAGTTCAGATTCCACCTCTGCGTTTTCTGACTGTGTAATCATGTACAGCTCACTTCTCTGGCCCTCAGTCTTGCCATCTGCACAATAGGGATAATAACTGCACCCAGTTCCTGGCATAGTACAGGCAAAGTACACACAGTAAGTGTTTAGTAAACAAGAACCTGTAGTTTGAGTGACACTCACCAACTCGAGTTCTCTCACCTTCACTCCATGAGCCCAAACTCGGTAAACGCCCACAGGCATCAAGGCAACCACCAGTGCTTCTCAACCACCCTTCTGTAGGCAGCCAGATGTGTGTGCTTAGTGGCACTCCCATGGAGCTCACATATCCCTGACCCTTGGGTTAGAGGCAGATGCACAGGACAGAACAGCATGAGCAGCTATGGCAGGAGACATGTTTCTACTGCAACATGTGTCATTTGCAAACAGTAAAGCAGCAAAGAGGAGCTTCAGTTTGTCTACTCCAAGTGTGCCTTGGTGCTGTTTGTCAGACCACGGCCTCACAAACTGAGCGATCCTGTGGAGGCCAAAGCAGCCAGGCAGAGGGAGACCCTAGGCTGGGTTCACCTCTGTACTGCAGCAAAACTCCACACCTCCAGGCAGAATCCTCACACCTCAGTACGCTGGCCCTGGTGAGCATGCCCGATGCAGACTCCCACTCCCCAGGGTGGTATTAAGCAGGCATTTAGATACCTGGCGTGGAGAAGGGTGATGGATGGCTTTATTAACCCACCCAGGCGAAGCCGCTGACAGTGAAGGACTCCCCTGTCAGGGGAAGCGTCCCTTGCCTGCAGGCCCCCTCTCCAGCCTGCCTGACTGTCTGAGTCCCTGACAGATGGCAGCCCCTATGAGAACAGGAGGGCAGCGTGGGGACAGCAGCCCTCCAAATGCCAACCCACCTTCTGGGCCCCACCCTTGTAAGTCTTAGTACCACCATGCCTCCTGGCCCCAAAAGGCCAAAAACTGTCACTGTCTCCCAGCCTTACTATCTGGCTTAAGTAGTTCAGAAGGCAGCATTCACCTTAAATTCCAGATAAAAGATGTCCCCTGGGGCCACACAGTACAGCAGCACTGCTGGCATTTCTAGATGGCATCCACAGGCCTGACTCTATGTGCACATTCCACATGTACTATCCCATCCACCTCTCCCCACATCCTTGGGGAAAGATCAGTACTGTTTTGAATATCCATTTTGTAGAAGAAGAAATGCATGCCCAGAGAGGTGGGTGGACTGGTCCAACATCACACAGCAGAACTGAGCAAGGGTCTTCTCAACTCCAACTATTTCCCATCCCTGATGCTGTGCAGAAAGGATACTCCTTGGGGTGGCTTCCATGGCTCCCTTGTCATCCTGCAGTCACCTCCTTCTCATTCCACACTGTCTTGGGCTGGATTAGAAACCCGTCTTCTGTCAGCTCACTGAGGCTGAGAACAGGAAGAAGAAGCTCTGAAGTGAGGAAGAAGAAGTTCTGCCCACTCCCATCTCTCCAGTCACAACATCCCCAACCCCACCCTCTGAACCTTAACAACCCTCTCCATCACCCCAGACACAGTCTCATCTGTGACTCCCTCGGGGTCTCAGAGAACTCACATGTCCCCTTCTCAGCCTGCACCTCTCATACCACTGCTATTGTCCATGTCTTTTCCAGACTTGTCTGAACTCCTGCAGCTCCAGGTTCCCACCCCAGTCACTACACATACACAATCAATGTAGTCCTTCCATGAAGCCAAGACTCTATCCTGCCCACACCTCGCCTGCCACAAGGGCTGCCCTGGCCCTCAGCATAAAGTCCAAACCCCTCAGGTCTGCCCCCTTTTTACTTTACTACATTCCAGCTACACAGATCCTCAAGCAGCTTCTTGCACACACCTGGTCACACTGGCCCCACCCGTGCTCCCTCTGCAGGATCCCACATTGTGCTCTGCACTGAACTTCATCATACCCCTCAGCGTGTAAGGTCACTTACTCATGTCACCTGCCACTTCCCCACTTTTCTGTGAGTCCCTCTCACACACACTTTTCTCAGAGTAGATGCTTAATAAATTCAAACCCTCATGAATGAAAGGTCTACTATGATTATTGTTTCAGAGGAAACCTCTGCTCCAGCAGGACCTGCTCCAAGACAAGCTTGGGCTTCTGCCATTGCCTCAACCTCATCTCAGCACAAAGCCTTTCCCTCCGTGTTCCAGCCATGCTGCTCTGCTTCTAGTTTCTTGATTCTACCCAGTTCATCCCACCTCAGAACCTAGCCTAGACCTCTCAGTCTGGAATGTTCTTCCTCTCTCTTTACTTGAGCAACTCCTATGTACCTTGCATAGCTCAGCTGAAATGTCACATCCTCAGAGAGGCCTCTCATGGCCACTCATGTTAAATCACATACCCTAATATGTATGATCAGGATATGCTGTAGTAGAAGGACAGCATCAATGTCCTAACACTTCACAGTACCCTCCCACGCAGTCCGTATTCCTTTGTCTAGAGATTGCACAGTCCCTCCCACTGAAATCCAGGCTCACCTAAGGACTTGCCTCTGCCAATAGAATGAAGCAAAAGTGATAGTGTCTCTGTACGAAGACTAGACCTCAAGAAACGTGGTGAAAACACAAGAGAATCTGTCAAAAAAAACCTCCTTGCACTGATAAAAGACTTTGGCAAAGTCTCAGGGTATAAAATAAATGTGCAAAAGACAGTCACATTCTTATATACCAACAATAAACAAACAGAAACCCAAATAAAAAGCACAATCTCATTCACAATAGCCACCGAAAAAATGAAATACCTTGGCAACTTCCTAACCAGAGAAATAATGACCTTTACAACAAAAATTATAAAACATTGCTCAAAGAAATCAAAGATGACACGTACAAATGGAAAAATATGCCATGTTCATGAATTGGAAGAATGAACATTATTAAGATGTCCATCCTACCCAAGACAATCTACAGATTTAACGCAATAGCAATTAAATTACCAAGAGCCTTCTTCTGAGACCTGGAAACAATACTGAAATTTATATGGAAATATAAATGACCACAAATAGCCAAAAACAATCCTCAGCAAAAGAAACAAAATGGGAGGTATCACACTTCCAGACTTTAAACTTTATTATAAAACTACAATAATCATAACAACCTGGTATTAGTACAAGAATAGGCATATAGACCAATGGAACAGGATAGACATTGTGGAAGCAAAAATCTCAATTTTTCAACCAACGCATCTTCAAGAAAGCCTCCACCAACAACCACTGGGGAGAGGAGAGTGAAATGGTGCTGGGAAAACTGGCTAACCACATGCAGAAGATTAAAATAAAACCTCTACCTATCACCATATGCAAAAATCAACCTTAAATGGATCAAAGACCTAAATGTAAAACCTCAAACTATAAGAACCTCAGAAAATGCAGGAAACATCCTTATGGAAATTGGAACTGGCAACCAATTCTTGATCAAAATCCCAAATGCACATGCCATAAGAGATAAGATAGATAAGTGGGTCCTCATCAAACTGAAAAGCTTCTGCAAAGCAAAAGAAACCATCAAGAGAGCGGCCCACAGACTGGGAAAAAATAATTGCCAACTGTAAATCTGGACCTACAAGGAACTCAAATGTGCCGGGAAAAAAAAAAAAAATTACAAAGTGGGCAAAAGACATGAATAGACACTTTTCAAAAGAAGACATACGGGCAGTCAACAGATACATGTAAAAATGCTCAGCCTCACTAATCATCAAAAAAATGCCAATCAGGCCGGGCTCGATGGCTCAGCCTCTAATCCCGCAATTTGGGAGGCTGAGGTGAGTGGATTGCCTGAGCCTGCGGGTTCGAGACCCGCCTGGGCATCTTGGCAAGACCTCATCTCTACAATAAATCAAAAATTAGCCGGGTCTGGTAGCGCGCCCCTGTAGTTCCAGCTACTTGGAAGGCTGAGGCAGAAGGATCGCCGGAGCCCAGCAGGCAAGGCTGCGGTGGCCAGGAGCAGCCACTGCACTCCAGTCTGGGTGACAGAGTGAGACTCCAATGCAAAAAAAAAAAATGCCAATCAAAACCACACGGAAATATCACCTAACTCTAGTCAGGATTACTGTCATCAATAACAAAAAAAAACAGATGCTGGAAAGAATGCAGGGAAAATGGAACACTTCTACACTGTTGGTGGGAGTGTAAACTAGTACAACCTCTGTGGAAAACAGTTTGGTGATTCCTAAAAAATCTAAAAAATCGACCTTCCAATACTATGCAGCCATAACAAAGAACAAAATCATGAATTTCGCAGCAACCTGAATGGAACTAGAGTATATAATACTGAGTGACCTCTCACAGAAACAAAGATCTGAGTATCACATGTTCTCACTCATATAGTGGACCTTGATCATCCAACGTATTACCATAAGAAAATGACTGACAGTGGTGGGAAACTATGGGGGGGGAGAGGAAGGGAGATGGGATTAATGGTACTAAACATCTGTCTGGGGACAGGGAGATACCTCTTATGAACAAGGGTGCCTAAACGAAGCATATTTGTATACCTAACCCTTAACTGTACCCCACAATATCATAATAAAAAATATTGATTATAAAAAATAAATAAACAAAATAAAATAAAAATCGACCTTCCATACAACCCTGCAATCCCCCTTCTGGGACTATACCCGTAGGAACTCAAATCACTCTAGGAAAAAGATACTTGTACACACATGTTTATTGCAGCATTACTCACAATAGCAAAAACATGGAATTGACCAGGTACAGTGGCTCAAGCCTGCAATCCCAGCACTTTGAGAGGCCAAGGCGAGAGGATTGCCTGAGCCTGTGGGTTTGAGAACAGCCTGGACAACATGGTGAGACCTCGTCTCTACAATGAATCAAAAAATTAGCCAGGTGTGGTAGCATGCACCTGCAGTTCCGGCTATTTGGAAGGCTGAAGTGGAAGGCTCACCTGAGCCCATTGGGTCAACGCTGGGATGGCTGTGAGCATGTCACTGCACTCCAGCCTGGGTGACAGAGTAAGACTCTAACTCAAAAAAAAAAATGGAACCAACAACAGTGCTGTCCATTGAAAGAGGAGGCTGAATTTTTTTAAATGCGGGAAATATACACAATGAAATATTACACAACCATAAAGAAGGACAAAATTATGAACTTCGCAGCAACTTGGATGAACTTAGAGTCTATAATACTGAGTGATCTATCACAGAAGCAAAGAACTGAGTACCACATATTCTCGCTCATAAGCAGACCTCAAACAATTATCATAATACTATAAGAAAGGGATTGGCAGTAGTGGGAAACTGCCGGAGGACAGGGGCACATCTCATCAACAAGGGTACCTACATAATGACCATTTGTATACCTAACCCTGAATTGTACCCCACATCTTTAAAATAAAAAAAGGAAGTTCAGAAATGAAAGGTTTAAAAAAGAAAAAATGTTTTTAAAGAAGTTTTTTGTTGTGCCAAAAAAAAAAGAAACATAGTGCACTTTCACTTACCTCTCACTCGTATGTCTTCACCACCAGAACATACCCAGGCTGAAGAAGGAGACATGTGAACAGAGACAGGTAGCCCCCATCATCCTAGTTGATGCCATCAAAACCAGGCAGCCCAAAAGCAGCCACCAGATGTGTGAGTGAGCCAGCCAGGGCCAGAAGAACCAACACACAGAGTTCAGCCTAAAAGGCTGACCCTCGGACTCATAAATTAAATAAAAGCTCAGTGTTTTTTGTGTGTTTTTTTGTTTTGTTTTGTTTTGTTTCTGAGTTGGAGTCTCACTCTTGTTACCCAGGCTGGAGTGCGGGGGCATGCTCACAGCCACCACATCCTCGACCTGTGGGCTTAGGCGATCCTTCCGCCTCAGTCTTCCAAGTAGTTGGAACTACAGATGCACACCACTACACCCGACTAGTTTTTGTGATTTATTGTAGAGACGAGATCTCACCAAGTTGCCCAGGCTGATCTCGAACCCCCAGGCTCAGGTAGTCCTTTCTCCTCAGCTTCCCAAAGTGCTGGGATTGTAGGCTGAGCCACCACGCCTGGCCAAAGCTCAGTGTTCTAAGGGTGGTTTGCTGTGCAGCATTTTGTGACAATCAAAAACTAGCACATACCTGAAATTTCCCTTCTTAGAAGATCACAATTGTGATTATATATTAATTTGTTCATTTATCGTATGACTGTTTTCTCTCCATTAGACTATAAGCTTCATGTGGGGGGATACCATGTCTAAAATGTTATTGAATTCCTTAACCTGGCATAGTGTTTGGCATGCAGGAGATACTTAAAAAATGCATTGAGTGAATTAATTAATTCAGTGGTTGAATGGGTGAACAAATGAATGCACCCATTCACTCCTCTTGCAGTCTTCTTCCGCCCATTTCTCTAATAGACAGGCCAGAGCTGTTTTCCAAAGCCGGCCACGGCCGAGAAAATTAAATCAGAACAGCCCATACTTTGCCCTTGAGCCCATCAGCCATGAGAGCTTGAATCCCTGTGAACCCATAAGAGACACAGCATTGTGTATATGTACCACATTTCTTTATCCAGTCCTCCTTCGATGGCAGCATGGTTGGTTCCATGTTTTTGCTATTGTGACTAGAGCTGCAACAAACATACGTGTACAGGCCATTAAGAAGGACAAATATATGGACTCCGCAGCAACTTGAAAGGATTTGGAGTCGATCATATTCAGTGATCTATCACAGAAACAAAGTTCCATATGTTCTCACCCATAAGCAGACCTTGAACAATTAAACTACTATAAGGACTATAAGAAAGCATTTGGCAGTAATGGGAAACTGTCAGGGGAGGGGGGCGGGATTGGCAGTTGAGGGAAACTGCTAGGGGAGGGTGGGGCATACCTCATCAACAAGGGTAACTGCATAATCAATGTTTGCATACCTAACCCTGAATTGTGCCCCACAGCTTTATAATAAAAACAAAAACAAAAAAGCACAAAAGAGACACAGCATTTGTGATTCTGAAAGTCCTGCCCACCTGTGAGAGGGCTCCCCTACCGTATCTTACCTTGCTCTTGGCAGCCAGCCCCTGCTTCCAGCTCCAGTGGATGGTAGGAGATGTCAAGCAGCACATGCTTCTCTTCTTCAATCGTCAAACCAAGAGCAAGTGGGAGGGGGCATCCTTTCCTTTCCCATCCTCTCAGAACTGGTTGGAGGCACCCCCTTACAAATACCTCTGCAATGCCCCGCCTTGCCTTTCCACCAATGCCCAGCCCCTTCCCTCCTCCCACTCCCACTGCAAAGCTGGTCTTTGCACTCCAAACCACCCCTTCACCCAACTCAAAAGAGAGTAGATGAGCTTTTTTTTTTTTGCAGAGATTTTACCTTGGACCAAAAGGTACCTCTTCTCACTAGTGTCCCCCATAGCCACCCCCACTCCTTTAGTTACAGTTTTAAGTCCTTTGTACAAGCTGTTGTGGAAACTGGCCCAGTATTGTTTTACTGGCACTTATACAATCAGGCAGGGATCAACAAAGAAAAAGTAATTCAATTTATTCATTTATTTATAAATATGTCAAATATTTTATTGACCACCTACTATGTACCAAGTTTTGGGGTAACAGTGGTATATAAGAAAGACATGGGCCATCATGAAGCTTTAATCTAGTGGAAGAGACAAACAATAAGCAAACAAGTAAATTAAAAAAGAAAATATCAATTAATAAAGCACACTTTTTTTAAATGACATAATAGAGAGTAATTGAATAGGGAAAAAAATTCAGGTAGGCTACAAAGAAAATAACAAATCCACAGCCTACTGGGGAAGATCTGCTTGGCAAAATTTCTATCTCCACAAGTCAAAGAGATAGCTGATTTTGTCAGTGACCCAAAAAGTTATTTGTTCATTCAACATATATTTAGAGAGTACCTACTATATGCCTGGCTACTCTAAAGTGGCCATGTTAAAACCTGACCTAATGTCTTTTGGCTTCAAGTAAAGAAGGAAAGAAGAGAATACTGGAAAACTAGCATTTATACAGGCTTACTTTGTGCCAAATATGAGCCATGCAATTCCATGTATGTTTGTTCACTCAATTCTCACAATACTGCAGGGAGACAGTAACTAGGGTAATTTCCATTTTACTGCAACCCAGGGAAGCATCACCACACATCTAGGAAGTGGTGCAGCTGGGATTTGGACCTGTGCAGGTGTGGCTCTTATCCCCATATCATGCTCCTACCTGAACCTCTTATGAATTGAAGTAATCAGAATTAGAACCTTTTTTTTATTTTATAGGAATGTGAGAACTTAACTCCAAGAAGAATGTATTGACAATAACAATAGCAGTGATCGATCTTAAGAGTTCAAGGAGCCCTCCATGTCCCTCCTTATCACTCAGCCAAAACCTCCTCCATGAAACTTCCCTTCCCACACAATAGCTAATCCCCAGATATGGCCAAGTAAAGACCCCTTGCCCAGTATCCCCCATCAAGGAGCCAGGGCATGTCTTCATGACACCTGCCTGAGTCTTTGAGGCAAGTTTTCTTTTTTTCATGCAATAATTCTTGCTATAAGAAAAGCACGATTTAAACATTTTTTCACAAAATGCATTAATTCCTCGGCAAAGATAAAAATTCCATTGGACACAAATAGATTTTCCATGGTGAGTTAGCACTGTGTTGAGGGTGATGGATGGGGGAGGGACAGGCATCCAAACCATTAATCAACAGAGGGATGGGAAGGGGGAAAGGAGTTGATGGAGGGAAGGAAGAGGTACTCGGGAAATTTCAACCCGTGGGAATGATGCTCCTCTCCTTTCCCCCAGTCCTTAATGATCTCATCAGGGTTCCAAGATCGATTCCCAGTCATGCTCATCTATCCCCTTCTGCATTCATTATTTTAATAGCATCCACATAGGACCATTTGACATTTGCATCAGACAAGCATTAATGTGAAGTTTGTTTGGGAAGCTTAGAAATTGAGGAAAAGCAGGCACCTATGACCCTTGGCCAGGGCAGTCTAGTGGGAACAAATGTGGAGATTAGAGAAATATGGGAGGAAAAAACGGTAACTAAATGGTTGAAGATAAATAAGAAATTTCCAAGCCCACTAGTTCCTGGCAGAGGGAACAGCATGCAGAAAGGCATGGAGTATGAGACAAGCTGATGTGATTGGGAAATGCAGGAACTTGGAAGGCACAGAACCAGTGAAGAGGTGGGAAAGACTAAAGAAGTTGGCCAGAACATCGTGCACCAGCCTGCAGAATGAAGCTTCATCCTGTAGGTCAAAAAATGTTTTGAACAGATTAGAAACATAAATATAGAATTGCATGTTAAGAAGTCTTATACAAAATAGATTGAAGTAAAGATTCAAGGCAGGACGCAGTTAGGACACTGTTCCAACAGTCCTCCTGGAAGGTGAAGAGGCCTGAGCCAGGGTGTTGGTCGCAGGTTAGAGAGGACAGGGGA
Organism: Carlito syrichta; assembly: GCF_000164805.1. Taxonomy (NCBI): domain Eukaryota; kingdom Metazoa; phylum Chordata; class Mammalia; order Primates; family Tarsiidae; genus Carlito; species Carlito syrichta. The sequence continues at coordinate 22,753 of NW_007248750.1, forward strand.
GATGTCTAGAGGTATTCTGGAGAGGGATCTGAGGATAGGGCCCCACCTGGGTGTGGCACTCCTCTCTGAGCACCAAGCATCTAAAAGATGAGAAAAAACAGAAGTAAGGGGGGTCAGAGTTAATGAGCCTGGGGCTAGACGCTGGGTCCCAGGAAAAGTAGTTGAAGAAATGAAAGGCATGGTACACATTTTCACAACAGTGGGCTGTTGTCTTTTAGTCTAGGTTTCCCCAAACGTAGAATCTAAAACAAGAGCATAGATGCAAGTAGTTTATTTGGGAGGCAATTCCAGTACGAGAATTGGAGAGAGTAAGACACGGAAGGATAGTAAGCCAACACGGAGTTTGCTTGAGCTAGTTGCTGCTGTGGGCTATTTGAACTCACTCCCATGGGAACTCTCAGAGGAATTGTGAGAATGTACTCATACTTGTCCCTCCAAAGGACAGGAGGTGGGGCATCTACCCAAGGACTCCTAAGGACTAACCCCTTGGGATGTTTTCTCTCCCACACTTCCAGGCTGTGCCTGGACAGGAGATGAGGATATTCTTTGGAGAAAGACCTGAAATGCTGAGAAACACAGCAAGCATGTAAAATGAGACCTTGTCAGCATGCATGGGGACCCCCAGCTACTGGTACAACTGAAGCCAAAGTCAGAGATGGGACAAAGGGTTGTGTCATGGGGCACCAATGACACCTGCCACAGTGTCCACAGGTGGAGGGAGTGGACAAATCTGAAGTGGATGTAGATGTAGAACCAAGTGCCTTATTCATCACCACAACCCTTGAGAAGGCAGAGACGGTGTCAAATGCCATCATGACAATAGACAGCACTCTATGACAAGGTATTCCTATACCGCTAATAGCAAGAGCTATAGTTTAGTGCATGTTTTTTGGCAGCCAGGGGCAGGGGTAAGTATTTACATATATTGCCTCATTTAATTCTGAAGCAATCTTGTGAGGAGAGTCTATTATCATTCCCATTCGATAAAGGAAAAAAACCAAGACTATTGTGAAATTCATTATTTATCCAAAGTCCCCAGTCTAAACAAGGAAGAAGGCAGAATTTTAGTCAGTTCTTGATCCTAGCCCCAGTCTAGTGCTGCTCCTTCTGGGGCATTTAATTAATTAATTAATTAATTAATTTAATTAATGTGACAATTGGCTAGGATAGGTCTGTAGGTTAGATCATAGATTATATAAGTGCTAATTTCCTAATTTTGAGAATTCTGCTGTGAGTATGGTTATGTAAAAGAATGTCCTTGTTTTTAGGAAATGCACACTGACATATTTAAAGGTAAAGAGGCATTATGTCCACGCTTACTGTCAAACATTTCAGGAAACAATGTTATAGGTACATATACACATACAAAATGATAAAAACAAATGTGATAATATGTTAACAGTGAACGAATCTGGGTTAAGGAGCATACAGCAATTCTTTCAATTATTTTTATAACTTTCCTGTAAATCTGATATTATTTCACAATTTTTTAAGTTTTTAAAATTACTTAATCCTGCTGGGACTCATCTGCCTCATTTTTCAAAGGAGGAATAAAAACTTTAGTCCATTACAAAGAGCAACAAAGAAAAGGCCACTAGTATAGGAAACGCCTTTGAGGAGTTCACCAAGAAAGGGTCCTGGCCCTGAAGGGTTTCCTGAATATTTTCTCCTCCTCAAAATCTTGAATGTCTTTGATGGTTGAGCCTTGAAAGCCAATACTCAGCATCATGTGCCTGCAGGGGCAGGAAACAGAGCTTCCAGGCATGCCAGCCTCACCCTGGGCCTGCCAGATACCACCACCCGGGAAATGGGGTTTCAGCCCACCCATTCCTGCCTGCCTCATGCATGAGCAACACAGCTCTTGAAATCTTGTCTCCTGAGTACCTTAGGGCTAAATTTGGCTTCAAGGTTCCTCAGGCTTGGTTTGAGAGGACACTAATGCTAAAAAAAAAAAAAAAAAGGTTAGAATGCCAAGGTTTGGAAAAGAGGCAGGAGGGAGTTATTTCTAGAGAGCATTGTGTTCCAGCTCTGACCCCATCATGGGGACAATTCCCTGAGTCTTTTGGCCTCAGCGTCCCCATCAGTGACAGAAGAAGATCTCACAGCTTTGTTTACCTACTCATCTACCCAATAGCATTTACTGAGGCTCCTCTATGAACCAGATGCTGGATGGGTCACTTGTGATCTCCTGGGAGGAGAAGACAATATAAGCAAGCAGATTAAGTAAAAGAGACTGTGGTAAGTGGTCAGTGCTGTGGATGAAACAGTGACAGGCAATAACAAAAACGATGTTTGTTTAGGTGGTCAGGGAAAGCCTCTCTGAGGAGGTGAAGCTTCACTGAGATCTGAAGGCTGAGAGGTAGGTACCAGCAGTGTGAAAAAGCATTCTTGAATATCTAGAGGTACTCCATAAATGGCCATGAGATGATTGGTGCCCCTTCCCTCCTCCTTCCCCCTTCCTCCTTGCCTTTGCCTAGTGCAGGAAGCTATCCAACTGAGAAACAAGAGTCATTTTGCCTGAAATGTCCACAGCCCTCTGGAAGGTTGGGCTGGCCCTCTCTTACAGCCCTCTCCCCTTCATCTCAGCATACCTCAAGGCCCTACACACACAGGGGCTGTGCCAGAATTCAGAGAGAAAAATGAGAAACTCCCTTTCCAGATGGTTGGGAGAGATTGCCAGTTCCCCAGTGCTGACACTGGGGAGAGTGCCAAGCAGATTGCCTTTGTCGGTGTCCCTCCCACTCCACAGCCAGGGAAAGCACTCTGAAACATCCCTCAAAGGGTTGGACAGGAATTGTAGGATAAATACCCCAGTTCCCTCATCCTCTAATGGAGTAAATCTGAGGTATGTTCTCCACTGTCTTCCAGAAGGGCCCTATGGAACTGAGCCCCAGTTGCCCTGTTAGCTAACACTTCCTGCATTAACTTTCTTCCCTTCCTCATCCCAACCCCCCACCCCCAGTCTCCACCACTGTTTCCTGAGATCATCCCCCAAATACATGAGTTGTATCCAGAATCTTGTCTCAGAGACTACCTTGGAGAAGCCAGTTTAAGATAGTGCTCAAAGATTATTTAGTAATATAAATGGAATTGTGAGTTTCTTAAAGACCGGGGCAACCGCTTTTCAACTCATTGTTATACCCCAACATCTCATACAGAGCCTGGGACAGAGAATATGCTCCATAAATATTTGTTGAATGAGAGATTGACCTCACAGAATTAGGCAAATCCCTATAAGGACAGACAAAAGAGCCAACCCTTTCCAGACCAGCCCCGGGGGATGTTTGGCCCTTGAGCTTCAGACTTGACCTCTGGACCAAGGAGACCCCACTAAAGGAACTAGAAAAGGGGCACCGCCTATAATCCAAAGAGTGAGGTGGACGGGCAGTGCAGGACTTGCTGAGCTAATCAACCCACTCTGTTCTGCTTTGTGGAACAGCCCGGCTCCACTGGGTGCAACTCACCGTGGTGAGTGTGCAAACAGCCACAGCACAGGGGCCATTTCAGTTAGTTCAGGAAAGGTACAAGAGCATGACAAATATATGTAATTTGTAAATTGGCCAGTCTTTTGCAATAATTTAGAGGCACTAGTTAGGAGCAATAGAAACCCCCCAATTACTGATGTTTAAGGCTGGCACTGTTGCTGGCTGAATATTTCATGCATAAATGAACTTCCACGAGGCCACCCGCTGCTTCTGATGAGGCTCTTGCGGGCTTTATTGCCCGGCACCCAGCAGGGTCCCGCCAATGGGCCCCATGACGGATGATGCATCGTTTTGCGGCTTGAATAATGCAGCGTGGGACAGGCTCGGTGCTGGTGCACTTTATTTACATATCAATTGAGTGGCCACTCTGAATATGAAAAAATATGAGGGAGGAAGTCACTGGCACTGAATATTTCATGGCCGTGAGCCCCGCAGGAAGCGAATGTCCCCAGCCCAGAGCTAGGTCTGGCCGTGTGTGCTAGAGAGAACTGGCATTAATAGTCCAGGAGATGAGGCAAGAACAATCTCCCGAGCCAGGAGGGAAGCCACTAACTGGAATTGATGAGCCCCCTGTCATCTGGACACAGCCCGCACTGCTTTTTCAAGTCAGCAAAATATCTGCTTCCTGCCTCTACCTTCTGCTTCCCAAAAACTTCTGCAGAAAAGGGAGTTTGCTCGAGTCATCACGCGCTGACTTCCTAAGCTACGTGGCTAGAACAGAAGTTAACACAGGGCGGAGAACAGCATGGTCCATGGAGGAAAGGCCTCATCCTTTCTGAGACTATGCTGGAAGATGAATCAGGAGTCCCAGCCTAGCTCCTTCTCCCCTGAAATGTCTCTGGGAACTCCCATCCCTGGAGTCATTCACTTAATAATTATCCTAGGATTCTCTGCCATGTGCTAGGCTCATTGCTAAGTAATGTGGATATAACTGTGAAAAAGACACTGTCCTTGTTCTCTTGGAACCCACAGTGGGAAAAAAACAGAAAAGAAAATGGGAAATTATATTGGTCGGGTGTATTAGGTGTCTACTACTGCTTGAACAATTACCTCAAAACTTCGTGGTTTAAAACAACAAACACTTATTATCAAACACAGTTCCTGTGAGCCAGGAATATAGCAGCCATTTAAGTGAGTGGTTTTTTGCTTGGGTTTTCTCATAAGGTTGCAGTCAACATGCCAGCCAGGGCTGCAGTCATCTAAAGTATAGGCTGGGACTGGAGGATGAGATTCCAAGGCAGCTCACTCAAGTGTATAGAAAGATGGTGCTGGCTGTCTCACCACACTAACCTCCCCATGCAGCTACTTGGGTGACCACACATTTTGGCCGCTGGCTTTTCCCCAGCAAGTGATCCAAGAGAACAAGATGAAAGCAGCAATGTATTTTATGACCTACCCACAGAAGACATAAACCATCACTTCAGTCATATGTTATTGGTCACATGGATAAACCCTGATACAATATGGAAGGGCACCACAAAGACATGACTACCAGGAAGCAGGAATCATTGACGACCATCTTAGAGGATGGACACCACATGGGGCAACAAAGGAAAACAGAGAGGTAGCAAGACTTGTATAAGGGACTCTAGTAAGAATTCCTAGAAGAAGTGATAGCTGATTAGAGACTGAAAACCACATGTAAAACTATCTCAGCAAAGAGAAAGAGGGAAAAGTGTTCAGCAGAGGGAACACAACCTATGCAATGCCCCAGAGCTTGGTACATGTGGAAGACAGGCAACTAAAACAAAGAGTTCAGTTTGGCTGGAGCTTAGAGGAGTTCTGAATGCCAGGCCTAATTCTGAGGGCCCTGGGGAACCCTTGAAGTGTTTAAAAAGAAGACTTCCCTGTGTGTATAGTGGGTGTCAAGTCTGCTACAGCCTAGCAATGGCAGTCGGGTCTGGGTGGGTTTGAGAAAATGCTCTGGAGAGACAGAGACAGAACCCTACGTCAGCCCTGGGATATATCATATTCTAGAGAGGATTCAGCTTAGGATTAGAGTTAGTGTTAGAGTTAGAACTAGAAAACTGAAGAGAGGTCACCAGAGGCAACAGATGTGTCTCAAAGGCCAGCCCCTCGTGACCCCCATTCCCACTTGCTGGTTATGTGATCTTGGGAAAGTCACTTACTCTCAGTGGAGAATAGTTGGTGGGCCTGTTTTCTCATGTGTAAAGTGGGAATAATTGTAGAACCAACCTCATACAGCTGTTGGGGGTGTTGACTGAGAAAACACATCTGGCACATAGTACCCATTCAATAAATTCGTGTGGCATGAATGAGGACTTTATCTGTGTCACAGAACTTTTTTCTGAGACCCAAACTCCCTCTTCCCACCACCAGCCTTCTCCCCAGCTTTTCAGCATGTCCTGAGATTCTGCTCCTCAGAGTCTTACTGCCAACATCCCTCACCAAATTAGAAGCTCCCAGAGTGAGCAAAGCCAAGCTAACGTGCTCCCTTCAGACTGGCCATTCATCTGACAACACAGAGCTCAGCTAGGTGAGTTTCTGTCTCCCTCATTCTCATTTTCATCATGCTGTCATCTTCATTTATAACAATTGTCACAACTTGTGTATTTTGATTTAGTTTGTTGTATACTTTATGGATTTTGTTGCTGTTTTGTATTGTTCTCTATTTTGTCCTTGTTTTTGGTCTGTCCTCCAGAATGAATGCTCCATGAGGTCAAGGCCAGTCTGCTTTCTTTACTTCTGAAGTCCTAGCCCCAGCACAGCACTTTACAATAAAACCTAGCAGATGAAGGTGGAGTGTCTGGGCCAGACTGCCTGGGTTTGAGTCCCAAAGCTGATACTACCTAGCTATATAGAGACAGTTTGTACAATACAGTGTCTCAGTTTTCTCCTCTGTAAAATGGGACCAATAATAGGACACATCTCATCAGGAGGATTAAATGATACTATGTGGAAATCACTCAAGAACAGTGTTGGAACATAGTATGTGCTGTATAAGGCTTTGTTTTATAGGTAGATATAAATAAGGTAGATATAGACAGAGATATAATAGTAGATGCTCAATGAATATTTGCTAAATTAATAGTAGGCTAAGAAAGGAGCAAAATCTGACCACGGCAGAGCCTCAGAAAGAGACAAAGACCCTCCCCAGGGCAAGTTTCTTGATCTAACAAAAAACTTGGACACCTTGGAAGCAGGAGGCAGCAGGAATAGGCAAGCTGTAAGGCCTGGTGGGATGGGGCAGGGGCCAAAGAGGGACCTTTCGTGGACCCTCCACCTGGGATTGCCAGCCCACGTACAAACACATACTGAACAGCTAAATCATACATTATTGATTTGTCAGATGTATTTGCATATAAATAAGCATGATCATTCATGGAGGCCCGAACAGTGCCGCCTCCCCTCAGTGCTATGATTACAGATGGATGGCCCTAGTTAGACACGAACCAGGGACGTTGCTACCCCTGCCGCAAAGTCAGCGGCTGATTTAAAACTACATTTATTGGAGCATGTAAGTGTGACAGCCTAGTGGCGAGTTTGGGATAATTAGTCTAAAAGACAAGATAAACGACTCCTAAAACTGGTATTGTGACAAAGACTCCTCCCCACCCCCCGTCAGCTCAGCCCTGATGCCAAAAATACAGCCGATGATAATTAACTAGGAAATGTTAACAGGCAGGATTATGTTCCAATTGCATTTTCCAGAGGACTTTAGAATTTTACACCCAAGTTGATTGTGTTCCCCTCCCCCTGGTGATTAGGCAGCAGAGGGGAATTCTTAGCTGAAAGCAGGAACTAGATGGGGGTTGGCAGACAGGCCCAGACAAGGTCTCTAAGGCCAGGCAAGCAGGTGGCTTCAGTCAGCCTTCCCTGAGATGGATCTGCAGGGTGAAGCACATTGACCCAGGGAAATTATATCTGCCATGTTAATTCATTCCGTGTAGGAGATCAGCCATGAGCTCGGAGGCTGGCATCGCTGCCTCTGATGGATCAAGGGACCCAGCTGCTCTGCTAGCCACAATGCTAAGACTCGTCATCGCAGGGGAAATACACGACTTGCTAACACTTTATTTCAATTGTCCTAAATTACACGTGAAGATTAACAGCCTCGCAGGCCAGCCAATGAATATCAAATGTTACCTTAAGGAACAGCTTGGAGGAACCCGCCATCCCAGACCTGGGGACTCACACTCTGCTGGTGCAGAAGAGAGAGTCACCACCTTTTGGTCCCGCCATCTGCCTCCCTTGCTCCCAAGGAAGGAATGGAGCTTCCCTGGGACCTCTGACCCAACCTATCAGTAGGTTTGGGGGTTTCTTCTCTGAAGTTAAGTCTTAGGAACCCAGACAGGGAGAGAAGAAGGGTTCTCTGGGGGTTGCTGGAGGTTTTAAAAGAAGAGGCTAAAAAAGGAGGCAGCACAGCAGAGAAGTCCATGGTAGGCAAAAGAATCATCCCCCCAAATATGTCTATATCCTAATCCTCAAACCCTTACGTGACAAAAGAGACTTTGCAGATATGATGGGGAGATTATCCTGGATTATTTAGATGGGCCCAATGTAATCACAAAGTCATTATTTTTTTTTTTTTTGAGTTGGAGTCTCACTCTGTTGCCCAGACTGGAGTGCAGTGGCTGCTCCCGGCCACCACAGCCTCAACCTGCTGGGCTCCGGCGATCCTTCCGCCTCAGCCTTCCAGGTAACTGGAACTACCGGCACGCGCTACCGCACCGGCTAATTTTTGATTTATTGTAGAGATGAGGTCTTGCCAAGTTGCCCAGGCGGGTCTCGAATCCGCGGGCTCAGGCAATCCATTCACCTCAGCCTCCCAAAGGCGCGGGATTACAGGCTGAGCCACCAAGCCCAGCTACAAAGTCCTTATTTTTAAAAAGGCAGGAGGGTCAAACAGAGAGAGATGAAGATGCTATTATGCTGCTGGATATGAAGATGGAAAAAGGGACTAGGAGCCCAGGTGTGCAGGCAGGTTCTAGAAGGTGTAAGTGGCCAGGAAGCAGAAGGAGCAGGCTTGCTAACACCATGATATTTGTCCAGAAAGACTCATTTCTGACTGCTAATCTCCAGAGCTGTAGGATAATAAATTTGTGTTGTTTCAAGCCACTAGGTAATCTGTTACAGCAGCAATAGAAAACTAATACAGAATCCCAAGTGTCCTTAGCATGGTATCCTCAGCCTGGCTTCACCATGTCTTGGCTGTGTGACTTTGGGTATGTGACTGAATTTATCTCAGCCTCAACTTCCTAATCTCTAAAATGGGGATAATAGAACTTATTTTATGGGGCTGTCATGAATATTAAGTGAGCTAGTGTCTGAAAAGTGCTTAGCTCACTGTCCAACACATAGTAAGAGCTCAATAAATAGGGCTTACTATTGTGGCTACAGTTATCATTATTGTCCCTTCCTGCTTTTCCTGAATCCTTGTCAGGAAGGATAAAATTAGGAAGATACACATCACTAAACTAAAAATGTATTTATTCATTACATATATGTTGATCATCTTTGTCTGTATGCAAACTACTGTGTCAAGTATTGGGGATAAAATGGTGAACAAAAAGAGACCTAGCCCCCGTCCTCATGGAATTTATTAAATAATATCCCAAACAAGTGCTAAGATTGAGAGGTGCTGAACAAATATATATGAAGAGATGTGTCCCATCAAGAAATTCAGCAAAGGCTTCCTAAAGGAAACTGAGTCTAAAAATTTGAGCCAATTTGATCTTTGGGGAAGATAAGAGCATGGACACTTCTGAGCTATAGGAGGAAGGACTCGGTCTATACCTCTAGGGTCATCCTCAGGCTTCTAGGGTATTTTAAAGGCCTACAGATGCCCACCATGGTGAGTCCTGGGAGGGTAGAAAGGCCCTGGTCACAGGTAGCCCAAATAGAGGTGGCATGAGCCAGCATGACTTTGAGCTGTATGAAGTGAGCCTATCCCTCGGGTGCTAAGTTCCTATTCCTATTTCATTCCAAATACATGGCTGGAAATATCACCTTGTACCTTGTGCTTGGGCCCTGACCCTGAATGCAGGGTTATGTTCTACCCTTCATGAGTTTTAAGTAAGACATATGGTAAAGTCTAATTCAATGGAACAGGTAAGTACACTTGTCCCATGGAAATGAGAAGGAGAGAGGGAAGAAGGAAATACTTTCCTGACTACTGTGTAATCCATCACATTCCTAAAAAATATGTCTGGGAATAGTTTGAGTATTCCTCTCTTCTTGGGATAGGGAGGAAGGTCTATGAACCTCCCCTCATCCATGCACAAGACTCTAGGCCTCAGACCTCCACTCTGTGTATATATCAGCCTTCTCATACACCACCCAACTTCTGTGATGACTCAGCATTGGCCATGTCCCAAAGCCCCTGGTCAGTTGTTTCTAGGTTTGAGTGGTCATCACCTAAAATCCTAGGCCTACGCTGGACTGCCAGGCACACAGATATGCAAGAATTATTTGTTGAATGAATGAATGAAGGCCCAGCCCACCCCTTGGACATCATTCATTGGCCTCTTAGATGCCATTTACCTAAAATCAATCCCATGTCCATTCCTGCCGTCCACACAGCTTGGAAAGGAATATTGTGGCATACTTCAGAGCCCACCCAACCAGACAATGACTATACAAGCTCCAGACCCTCTCTTTCTCGGCTTTCACAACACTGGCCACAGCGTTGGCAGAAATTCCAAAACAGCCTACAAAATGTGAATGTGGGAGACCATATCCCCAGAATGTTTTGCAAAAAAGCAAATATTGTGACAAACAATTGGAAACATGACACATTTATCTGCACTTTCAGTAGCTGCTCATATGTTCACATTAAAACAGTTGAAAATGTATAATTAAAAATCTGTTGCAAAATGCAAAGAACATGCAAAAATAATTTATCCATTCACAGATTTTTTTAAAAACCCAAAAACAAATAAGTGTGAGTCATGGAGGAAAAATAGAAAAAAAGCAAACTCAGGCCCCAGTGAATGGTGTCTAGAACTAGTCTCATGGCACATGCATGTCCCACCTCCCCCAATAGGGAATCCAGAAGGTCTGAGCTATACCTACATCCTTTTCAAATAGTCCAATTTTATGCCTCAGTTTCTGTCTGTAAGAAGAGTTGTAGGAACAAACGTTGAGTGAATATTTGGTGGCAAGTTCTCTGTGCGGGGCTCAAGACCCAGATGAATGGGATGCAGATCCAGTCTTCTAGCAATAGATACAGACAAGCACCATGAGGAAAATAGATACTAAATTATAAGTGTTGGGCTGGGTGTGAGGGTTCATGCCTGTAGTCTCAGCACTTTGGGAGGTCGGGGCAGGAGGGATAACTTGAGGTCTAGAGTCCAAGAGTAGCCTGGGTAACACAGCAAGACCTCATCTCTACAATCAGCCAATCAATCAACAAAAAGTATTTATAATCTCTTCCCCTCCCAGACTGCTAATAATAAACATATCTTTGGCCATTCTGGTTCTCTTTCTCACTCATCATCACAAGCAGATTCTGTGTCTGACTGTAACTTCCCTGGGATATTTTTACTTACATTTGAGAAGGAAGGAAAAACCACTTAGGAGAAAAGAGGAATTTAAGAGAAGAAGAGGAGTAACTAAGAAAGTCAAGAGCCATGAGTGGTTTGGCCTTAAAAGAATTTTAGTTGGGAGTTAATTATAAGGAGAAAAATGAGAAGCCTCTGGGCAGTTATGAAGGTACAGGGAGGTTAAAAGCCAGAGAAATGAAGAAAGAAAAGCTTAAGAAGTGTTGCTGAAAATTATGATTAGGATTCTCCTTGACATTCTTTGAGCGGTACCAATAAAAAATTTAAATTGCTTTCAATTCTCTGATTGCTGTGTGTGATTCTTTGAATATGACACCATGCTGGCACTGGGCCACATGGGGCCTTGGTTTTATTTGGGTTACATGAGTAAATATGCATTTAATCTACCCTGTGAAACATGCTCCAATAGAGGTGTGGACACAGTGCTTTGAGAATATGAGAATAGGGGAATCTAAGAAGAGAAAAGAAGATTTCCCCGAGAAAGTAATGTTTGAGTTGAATGCAGAAGAATATGTTCACCGCATAGGTATGAATTGCAAGGGCATTTCTGGGAAGTTTCAAAAGAAAGTGAAAAGTCTACTGGGGTGAAGAAAAAAAACAGAAAGCTCCATGGGTAGGCAGGAGCTGTATGGTGAAAGGCCTCGAGAGCCATCAGGGGAAGCTTGGCCTTTATTCTACCATCAACAGAGAGCCATGGTTTTGCGCATGGGAGTGATGTGTCCAAGGTTTCACATTCATTCAACTTTCTTTCCAGGGAGACTGAGCCCCCTAAAGCAAACTGCCCTCTTCTAAAATCCATCTCCACTAGAGTGACTAGGCATGGAGCTGACTCCCGAGGTTATAAAGGCACTGGCAAGTTCACAGTTCCCAATGAAGAAAAGGATGCACTCAGGAAAATAAAAAAGCCATTTGTCATTCGCTGAGTTCATGTGCAGGGAACACATTTGTTTCCAAGAGTGTGTTTCACAAACTTGTTTAAATGGAAATGGACTTGATTTCAATAGCAATGCAGTCTTGGTGGCAATATGATGTTTTATTTTATTGTTTGCAATTAGTGACAAGTGAGGAAAAAACCCAAATCACTCCATATCACCCAGGGTGTGTGTTATCCAAGTGCTTAGCTCTGATGAGAGGATGGGGGGGTGGGGGATGCAGCCATGAAGAACTCGAACCCCCAGAGAAGACATTGAAGCGCATGGAGTCTTCTAGCTCTTCACCAGAGCAGAGATGTTATTTAAAGACAGGATGTATGGGAAATCCGTGAAGAAATTTCTCTCTAAAGACAAGACAAGTTGGGAGTTGAGGGGACCCAGGCCTGCTACTAAGCAGGAACATTTTTGGGGAGAAATTTCCTGTGGCTCCTGGAAGAGAGACCTCTGACATCTTCACTCACCAGCTGTGAGGGGTAAAAGGGCCAGTGGCCACTGCCCAGTATGGCCTGGGGCAGAGTTTCTCAGTTTCAACACTACTGACATTTAGAGTTGGATAATTCTGTTTGGTGGGTGCTATATTGTGTGTTGCAGGGTATTTATCAGAGGATATTTTAGCCTCTACCCACTAGATGCTAGTAGTACTCCCTCCAGTTTTAACAATCAAAAATGTCTCCAGACACTATGAAATGTTCCAGTTGGAGTAAATGACCACCCACATTGAGACCCTTAGCTTGATTTCAGTTACCCGTTCTGAATCTTGATTGAGCTGGACAAGGAGTTCAGGATTTTCAAAAGAAAGGTTTGTCCCACTTAGAAATGCTCCATTTTTTTAAGTCAGGGTCTCACTCTGTTACCCAGGCTGGATTACAGTGGAAAATCATGGCTACTGAAGCCTCGACTTCCTGGACTCAAATGATCCTTTCACCTCAGTCTCCTGAATAGCTGGGACTACAGACTTGTGCCACCATGCCTAGCTAATTTTTTTTTATGTCTTGTAGAGAAAAAGTCTTGCTACATTGCCCCGGCTGGTATTGAACTCCTGGGCTCAAACAATCCTCCTGCTTCGGCCTCCCAAAGTGCTGGGATTACAGGTGTGAGTCACCATGCCTGGCCAGAAGTGCTCCATTCTGAAGAATCCTCAGTCTACCTCAATAAAGCCCACTGCTACCCTCCCACAATGGACCTGTGAGGCAGGAGGCACAGAGTTCCTTAGCTTTAAACTGCCAGGGATTTCAAGAAAGACTACAAAAAATCTGATCAGATGGTGTGGGGCAATGAAATGAGCCCAGACTTAGACTTATATCTGCAGACCTGAGTTTGGGCTCAAGCTTCTCATTTTGTCACATGTGACCTGTCCTATGCTGACCCGGACATTCTCTTTCTTCCCATGCTCAGACACACTGGTCAGCTGACAGCTCCTCATACATCTAATACAACCTCAGGGCCTTTATTCGTATTGTTACCTCTTCCTGAAATACACACACACACACACACACACACACTTAGCTTATTCTTCCAGGCTCAAATTAAATATTGCCTCCTCACAAAAGCTTTCCCCAGCTCCCTGGACTATTCAGTACCCATGGTACACACTATACCCCATACTATTCATAATTAAATAACTGTGATGGGGGTAAGGATTGAGGGAATCTGGGAGAAAGAAAAAAAAGTAAGCCTGAGATAACATGCCCAAAAAAGAGACAAGGAGCCAGAGATAGATAAATAAAATTTCATAGAGACTAAAAGACAACAAGAGGTGACAAAAGGAAGGTTTCTCCTCATCATCCAACATGAGTGTATGTTTACAAATGCCTTCCTTCTCGTATGGAACTAAACCTGCACAGCCTTCTAGACGTAACTGCAGGGTTACATCTGCATAATCTTATTTCATTCCTATATCAACCCCAAGTGATAGATATCATTATATTCCCATGTTACAAGTGGAGAAACTGAGGCTTCAATCTACATCCTCATTCAGAATGTGTATACTTTTCCCAGAATTTGAATCCAGGTGCATGAACTTCCAGAGTTTGTGTTCTTGGCCACCTATGGTGTGAGCCCAATGAACTTGGCAGCCAAGAGAGGAAACTGGCCCGACGCTGAGCTGGGGCACAAAGTTGCCTTTCAATATTTACTGAATGAGCAGGGCAGAGGTAGGATTCACTTTGGAGAAACTTGACTCCGGCCTGCATGCAGGGGAGCTCAACCCATACTCACCCTGTCCCATCACAATGCCCCGCCTCCGCTCACTTATCACCATGTAATTGAAATAATGCCTATCGACAGAGACTCACAAACAACTGCTCAATTTTCCTCAAAATTCAATTAAACTTCGTTTATTCTGGGGATCGATTCAATTAAAAGAAGGAAAATTTCAGATGGTCTGAGCAACACCATCCATCTTCAAACACAGCATCTACCCCAGTGATGTAATAATTTGCCCAATCAATGCTTTAAAAGCATTTAGCAGTCTTGATAATGAACTTTTGTCAAAACAGCCTTGCAGAGCAATAAGTGCCTGCAGATTAATATGAAGTCATAAAGAGCTAATGCCTTGGGGTGGAGGCGGGGAAGCCGACATGAATCAGTGGAAGCTGTGGGTTGGGGCGTCACCCTTCCTTCTGCACCACCTCAGAACTAGGTAAGCGCAGCCTTGGCAAGACCCAGAAAATGGTGAATGCACTTGTCTCTGCAAGTTTCTCTCCCTTCCACCATCCCAACTCCAAGCCTCCAACCCGGATCACCCTCAAAGCATTTGTGGCAGTCTGCCCTACTGGAGAAAATGCAAGAGAAAGAAGCATTGCTTGAAAGAAGAGCTTCCTCTTGGCCATCAACCTTGTCCAAAAGCTCTGGTTTCAAAAGTGATCTTTGAGCTGCAAAGACCTCCTTTTGTCCTCCAGAGCCATGTTTTTTCTTGGGAAATTCAAATTATGATTTGTGTAACCTCGAACAAGTTACTTAAGGTCTCTGAGCTTTAGTTTCTGCAAAATGGGGATGATAGGTTTATTGAAGCTCGAGGGAGAGGGGTTGGGTTAGGTTTCCGAATGACAAGGATGCAACAATTAATAAGACTCAGGCTTTATATTTAAAGACCTCAGAGACACCAGAAAAAGACAAGTGCAAACAGCTACAATGCAAGAAGTAATGCTGTTAGAGATATCTGAACCCAGTGCTAGAAACACCATGCCTGAGGTATCAGAGAGTGCTGTGCTGAAGCGCTAAGTTTTGAACAGAGTCTTGACCAAAGAGCAGGTATTTCCTAGATGAGGAAAGAGAAAGGAAGGGGGTCTGGGCTGAGGGAGCTACAAGTGCAGAGGCGCAGAGTCACGACAAGAAACAGCCTATTCGAGGCACAGTGTGCCTGAGTCAGAGTCGGGAAGTGAAGCAGAACAGGGTTGACTAAGCCAGATATTCAAAAGTCTCATTGGCTAGGCTTGGGAGATTGTTTTTCATTCCAAGGGAAATGGGAGTCTGGAAGGTCTTAAGACAGAGACTGACATGAAGAGGACTGCACTTGATGTGAGGAGAACTTCAGTCTCAGGCAAGCTATGAGAGGTGTGGTCGTGGGGAGGAGATAGTCAGAATGATTTAGGTGAGACATGGTATAGCCAGGGTTGCCTAACCACACAGCTCGACTGCCCTAGGAATTCCTATAGCCATCCTCTCCCCAATCTCCCTGTTTTCAACAAGTATCCCCAGGCCCCAGGCAGGAAACCCAGGAGACCTATTAACACACCTTCCTTTTCCATTCCCCACAGTCCCTAGGATTCCCTAGAAACTTTGTTCCCTGCATGCTAGATTCTACATGGAGGAGCATGGCCTCCCATCCCAAAAAGTTAAGCTCATTTTATCCCAACAAGGTCCCCTTCACTCCGAGGAGGGTCAGGATACAAGGTCCCTTGCAACCAGACATGGGCATACCTAGAGCTGTCCGTGGTGCTGGTTGCATTGGTTCCAAGGCAGAAGTTCCCTTCCAAAACCAGAGCTTGACAAGTCACTTACTTGGGAACTGGGCCAGCCTAAGCCAGGATGACCAAGATGAGTAGAGCTGGGCAAGTCCCTGAACCCTGGGGTGGTCCCTAATCCATCAGGAGCTAGTTCTCCACTACTTCCTCCAGTCATTCAGGCCGGGGGCCACCGCGGGTGATCTGTGCTTTCACATGGAGACCAGGCTGTGGCTCCAATTTCCTTTAGCATTTCCTCTCCAAGTCTGAACTATCCCTTTAAAAACTAGAAAATCTCAGGGGCTGGCTGGTACTTTAAAAGCTGGGAATCTTGGTGAAAAAAGGAATGAAACTCTTGCTCCTCTTGACAGAAGTCACTGCTCCCCTACGGGATGCCAGGCCCTGACCTGCCATCATAGAGGCTCCGGATTTGGAAAGAGGAGGATTAAGAATTAAAGAGAGGGAGGGAAGGGAACTTGTGCTGCTAGATCAGGGGGAGCATTAAATGATCCCAAGTCCAGAAATGCCTTTTCAAAGACTTCTGCCATTAGGACTTAATATTAAATTTACTCCTTCTGTGCCTTAAAAAATAGCTATTTTTTTTTTCAAAAGGTGCTTTTGATGCCAAAGGTATGGCTTAGGCTGAAAGGCACTGGCACATCAAACATCATTTGGGGGATTTCAAAGGGTTGTTTCAGCAGGATCCTGTTCTCTTGGTCCCCCTCCTCGGCTGATGAAGTTTCTGAGCCCCCTGAAGTCGGATCTTGTGTTCTTGGCTATCAAAGGCCCCAGCAACATCGTGTCCGTCTGTCTGTCCCAGTGAAACTTTTGCAAAGAAAGCCTCCCTTTTACACAGAGATCTGAGGGGAGAATAAAAAGGATGCTGATTTGCGAGGAAACAGGAGGGAAACCCTGCTGGGCCGATAGGAATCTTTTGACTTAACCGAGGCCAGATTTGAATACATTTGGCCCAGACAAGGGGGTGGGGGGGAAAATCCATTACTTTGGAGAAAAGCTTCACAGGGTTTCAAAAGAAAATATGCTAATGTTGGGAAAAATCATTTGTGTGGGTTTGTGTGTGTGTTTCAGACGCCCCCAAGTCTAACATCGCCATCCAGGAGCAAAAAGCAAAAGCTGTGGAATTAAACTGCTGTTGCTCAGTGGAGGTGTGAGGGAGCTGAAGGACTGGGTTGACTCTGCAGCCTCTCTGGCCTTGCCCCAGTCAGCTGGTGAGCCCCTTGAAGGCCTTCCTTTCCTCAAGAACCTGTTCAGGAGTCTCCAGATTGATGCTCACAGAGATCTCCCAGACAGTTCTCAATGTCTAGTTGGGAAGACTGAGGCCTGGGAGAAGAAGAGCATTGCCAAAAGTGCTATGCTGGCCAGGCCTCTGGACTCGAGTTCCTGGTGACCCACATGACTTCTCTCCAAGGTCCCTGCACACACAGGCCCATGCTCTCTAAGAACGGCACACAGAGCACCCTGAAAACGAAGTGCCTGTCATAACCAACCCTGGGAACAGGCATCCCTTCCCCCGCCTTTGTCCCAGGCCCCATGGGAACAGAATAATTACTTCCAGACAACTAGCTGGAAATTTCTATGGCACTTCAAGTGGTAGCATGCCTGGACTCAGGACCTGGGCTCAGTTCAGTATTCTCTGCACCTCATCTCCTCCTTCTGTCAGAAAATGACAGCTCCATCAGCCCTGTCTCCCCTTCCTAAGACTGCTGCAAAATTCCACTTAGGTCAGGAATAAACACTGTGGGCAGGGAATCCGCAGAGCAGGGCAATGGGAAGCTCTCTCACATGCCAGCCAGTTCAGACACAAGCAGGATGAAGGAAGTAGGTCGTTGTAAAGACTGACCTGTGTGCTTGTGGAAAATGCACCTGAGCCACTAGAAGGCCTTGCACCCCCTTATCCACCCTGCACTTTTCACCAGTTTCAGGGCCCTCTTCTTCATTAGAAAAATGGTTGACAACTTAGAGAAGAAGAGAACTGTTTTGGGGGAGAAGATGAGGAATGGGGCAAAAGTTATAATCTGGGACTGACTGATTTAAACTCCCATCCTGAGCATATTACCCAGCGAACTTGGAGCCAGCAAAACTCGGCACTTGAATCTGAGCATTGTCCTCCCTCTGTGAAAGGGAAGAGAGAAAGAAAGACGATAGCTCATCATTAATGGTCTTGAATTAATATAAATTAGTTGAGCCCGTCTCAGCGGCTCCCAGTCAGGCAGAGCAAGGGGCTGCTGGGGAGGAGCCAAGGTTCCTTTCGCCTCACAGTCCAGTGGCCATCCATAAAGCCACTGCTGACCGTGCATCTTCCCTCCCTCCTGGCTGCTCCCCTTCCCCACCCCTACCACAATCTCCAGGCTGTGAGGTGTCAGCTAGGATGATGATGGGACGGCAGGGATGAGGTGCAGCACCCCCAGAGCATGCGACCTTTGGACCGACCTTTGGAACATTGCCGTCTGGAGAGTTGCTGCCTTTAGGAGTGGGGGGGGAGGGCCATCCTGAGCTCAGCTGCAGGTCAAACCACCTCTCCTCACCCACCCTCTTGCCCTGGGCAGAGAGGTAGCAGACATGAGTGTCTGTGCCCAGAGCCGAACTCACACACCAGAACAATGCCTGGCAACATGGCATTCAAGCACAGCAGTGTTGCGCAGCCCAGAGCTAGCAGTATTGCTTGGGATCCTGGACCGCCCAGGGCTCTGCCATGTTTGCTTGAATACACGAGACTGTGAATTCTCTCGCCACAATTAGCCCAAGTCCAGCTGTACCCTTCTGTGACCACATCAGTTCAATTATCACTCAAGGGATGCAATCCACCCATCAGGCAGCATAGGGTCATTTAATACCAGCAAAGGGGCACAGGGCTGAGAATTCACTGGAGGCCATGGGTCTCCTGTCTCAGGATGGTCCACTTAGGCACGTGAGACCCCATGGCTCAAGACTGACCCACAGAGACTCCCTGACTCAGCATTGTCACAGTGAGGTTGCTGGGACTTCCTTGCTCAGGCCTGGCCAACTGGCACATACTGAGACTTCCCCTGGACCAAGCAACATTGGCTGCTTAATCCAAGGCTCAGAGGTCAAAGGGCACTCCCTGGAATTATCCCTGGAAATAAGACTTCAACTCCATTTATAGATTTTTTTTAAAAGAAGCTGATACTCAGAGAGGTTAAGTAGCTGCCATGAGAACACACAGCCAGTAAACAGGGCTCAAGTAGTGACAAGAGCTAACTCTTACCGATGTGGTGATTAAAACTTTACCTGGAATTCCTCATATCATTCTCACAGTTTCCAGAGACAGGACTTGTAAAGTCCCAGTTTTGTACACACAGCAACTGAAGCTCAGAGAGGTTGAGCCACATTGCCCTGTCACACAGCTGGAGCTGGGATCCCAATGTACAGCCCCCAAAGCCCCAGCATCCAGGCTCAGGAGTTGAGATCTGGGGCCGTGGAGCCAGCCTACCTGTCCTCAAGTCTTGCCTTTCCCCTTAAGCATCAATGTGACCTTGGATGAGTTATTCAGCAGATTCTCAGTTGCCCTGCTGATAAAATGGAAATAATAATTGTAATTTGTCAGAGCTGTATCACTGACACCCAAGGAACACTTACAACAGGGCCTGCCAGGTACCAAGTGCTGTGAGTTTGTTAGATGAATCCTTCTGCACAGCCATGTTTCCACTGATTCTGTAAGTCGTACGGTAAACACTGGCAACTTGGAGGGCCCGCCTCTCTAGCCTGTCCCCTACACCCTTGGGTCCCAAGCTCAGCAGAGGCACACTCCCAAAACACACCCCAGATCCAGCATCTGTAACGCTTTTGTCAGAGCAAACGAGGCCATTAACTGACGAGCTCTGTGATGGAATTGTCCCGTGCAGTATTTATTATAGGGTCCTTTCTCTGACACCTCCCAGGGAGAGAATATTAAATATTTAACGCACGCCAGGCTGCTCATTTTTCATCCCCACTTCAGCACTCCAGTCGGCTCTGGTCTGGGGAAGAGCCAAAGTCCGCCAGCCAGGCCTACTCATGCCTTCCCTCCTCTCTCAACAGCCCCTCTCTCTAGGGTGCAAGGCCAGACACTCCTGGGATGGGAACGTGTGAGTCCCCTCCCCAGGGATGTGCAGTTAAGTCCCCAGGGAACCCTGGGAAGGACTCCTCCACCAGTCACCCTTGGTTGGGGCCTATGGACTGTCAGGGGAAAGCCATGCACATTATCTAAAGAGTTGCCAGGCAAAACCCTGCCCATATCTCCTCCACACACACACTTCTGGTTCCTCCACCCACCTGCTGCCTCCCACTCACCACCTGCACCTCTGCACACAGGTGCTTCTGGCTGCAGAAGCCTGCTTAGCCATTATGCATAAGATGGAAGGGCCAGGGAGTGCCTGCTCTGAAGCAAACCTTAACCAATGATGGACAATAAGACAATATATGAAAGCCCTAACTGTGACTGGGCACAGTGACTCCTGTAATCCCAGAAGTTGGAGACTGTAGTGAGCTGTGACTGTGCCACTGGACTCCAGCCTGGGGGTCAGAGCAAGACCCTCCCAAAAAAAAAAGGGCAGCTTCTTTGCCCATCTCAGGAGTTTGTGTTCATTCTATGCTGTATCTCTGAGATCCCTGGGAGGGGTCCCACAGTGGCAACTGCTTACTAACACACCCCACATTTGCTTCCTTTCCCTCTCTTACTTCTCCTCTCTTCTACAAATACATCCTGGGTCACCTTCAAATAAACTGCACTCAAATCCTTGTCTTAGAGGCCGCTTCTGCAGGAACATAAACAGAATAAACAGAGACAATGCCTTGGTCAAGTGGGAGATTAATTAGAAGTCACAGGAGGGTAAGTCTCAGGAGTGTGTTTATTCTTCCATCAAGCACCTGCTCAGGGTTAGGCTCTGTGCTGAGACTGGGAACACAGCAAGGACTTATATCTGACTCCTAAACCCTCAAGTGCTCCCAAGCCAATTGGGGGCACAGTCACAAAACTCCAGCCCCAGTGCAATGTGATCAGCACTCTCGACCCTCACCCTCTGCCCAGTGATGCCATGCTGAGAATAAAGCTACCCCTTCTCAGTTTCCTCCCTGGTGGAAACACTGCACTCTGCACTCCATGGCAAACATGTACACGGGTTCCCAGACCAACCATTGAAAGGGATCATGTCAGTCATGGCTGCAAAAATGTTCCAGACTTCCTCTTTCCTCTCTCTCTTTTTCTGGTGACTTCCAGTCACCTGGGTCGCACGTGGGTACTGGCAGTTGGAGCAGTGTGATCCAGGCAAGAGGAAAGGCAGTTCATAAGCATCAAGGCAGAAGGGTGGAAACAGGGAAGTGAATTTTCCTTCTCCAGAACGTTGACCAAAGGCTCCCAGGTGTCAGGGCTTCTACTTTCCTCAGTGTCTATTTGTGGCAGGGCACCCAGGGGGATCCAGGACACGAGAGGAAGGGGAAGACCTCATGGTCAGGAGGGAGCAGGGTATTCACTGGACTGAGAGTCCACTGAATGCCAGGCTCAGCATTCTACCTCCAAGAGATCCCCTGTAATCCTCACAACAGCCTTGTGCAGGTCTATGGTTTTCTTCCATTTTTACACAGGAAGACACTGAATTCCCAAGAGATCAAGTAACTTGCCCAAGCCTCCTCAGCCAGGTAAGGCTTGAGAGCCCCTCACATACCTTCTTCCCACCTCTACAGGCTGAGGACAAGGAAAAGAAGCCAGTCTTGGATTTTGTCCTAAGAACAATGGGGAACCATGGAAGAGTAGCAAGCAGGGAAAGGACAAGGCCACAGCTGTATTCTGGAGCCACTGTGATTTATTCAGTCCACCACTGTCACTGCTGCCACCAGGCTAGGGGTCTGTGTAGACCCTCACCCCTCACCCCACCTGGGTCAGGACAAGCTCTGGGTTGAGAGGTTGGGGCCTGCAGGGACCTGCTAGGATGGACAGTATCACCCTGCTCTTCCTGCTGAAGGGCTTTGCTCTTTTGGGACTCCTGCCTGGAACCGTCTTCTTCCCTCTTAACCCCTTTTCCTGTGGCTGACTCATTCCCAAATTTCATTATCAGCATAACTGTCATCTCAGAGGGTGCTGCCCTCACCCCTGCAGTGGGTTGAATTATGTCCCTCAAATAGATCTGTTCAAGTCCTCACCATCCCTCAACTCTGGTACCTGTGAATGTGAACTTATTTGGAAATAGGGTCTTTGCAGATGTAATCAAGAGAAAATTAGGCCATACAGAATGAGGGTGAACTCTCATCCAATGGCTGGTGTCTTTATTAGAGTGGAGAAGTTTGGACACAGAGACCTGGAGAGGAGAGCACCATGTGAAGACAGATACAGAGGTCAGAGTAATGGTGCCACAAACCAGGGAAGGTCTGGGGTCACTGGAAGCTGGAAGAGGCAAGGAAGGATTCTTCCTCAATGTCACACGCTTAGCCTCTAGAACTGTGAGAGAATACATTTCTGTTGCTTTAAGCCACTCCATTTGTGGCACCTGGTTATAGCAGCCCCAGGAACTAATGCAGCCCCTAACTAAGGTCAGTCTCCCTTGTGTTTCCCATCACACAGCTTCCTTTCTTCCTCCTCCACACCAGCAATAGCAATCTATAATTATCTCTATTTGTATGTTACGTTTATTATCCATCCCACTTACCAGACTGAGAACCCTAAGAGGGAAGAAGTTTTGCCTGCCTTGTTTTCTGCTAATTCATAGTGCCTGTCCTGGTGTCTGTAGTGTCTGGTGCATAGTAGGTGCTAAATAGACATTCACTTATTAACAGAGATTTAGTGACTGTCTATCATGTGTTAGCACATCTAGTTGAACAAGATAAAGAGTCTTATCATGGAACTCACAACCACATTCGACAAGGAACATAATAGACAAGCAGACACAAAGGCTGTTAGAAGATGATAAAGTACTGTGGGGGGAGGAAAGATAAGGAGGGGTAAGGGAGATGAAGCACTGGGGTGGAAGAGCACAACCTGGAAAATTAAACAAGGTCATCTAGAAGCCTTCACTGACAGGCAGCACTTAAGCAAAGTTTGAGGTGAGGAAGTCAGCCCCATGAGATTCTGAAGGAAGAACATTCCAGGCAGAGGGCATAGCCACTGGAAAAGCCCTCAAGCTATAGGAGAGTGCTTGGCAGCTCAAGGAAAAGAAAAGAGGTCCATGAAGGGAGAATGGAGTGAGGAAAAGAGAAAATAGCTGAAGAGGAGATCAAATATCTGTTGGATGGAGGAAGGGAGGTGGGAGAGAAGATAGAAAGGAGGGAAGGATGGAAGGAAGCATGGCTGGTTGGCTGGATGGCTGGATGGATGGATGAAAGGAAGGAGGGAAGAAGGGAGGAATGGTTCATATTTAGGAATCAAAGGCAAGTGTTAACTCTGTCCTCTGGCTATATGTTAGGTCAATAATCAAGAATAAAAAGAGTCCTATCCAAGAAAATCAGCCAACTGCAGAACAGATGGAGACTAAACAAAGTCAGTTCTCAACACCCTTAAAATGGCATCACAGAACAGGGATGAAGATGCCTAAGAAAATAGACTCAAGCTTCTTGAGAGCATCAGGTCCCAAGTGAGACTCCTTTAGAGCCTGGGGTCTCACCCCCCAGCTGGCTGGAGCCCCACATACTCTCAAGCCCTCCCTTAGAGCCATACACCAGGCCGGTCCAGGCTCCTGACAGCTCAAAAGAGATCTATTCCAGATAAATTGCTAATGAGACACTTTCTGATACAGAATCCCTGGAGGGCACCCATAAAATTCATTACAAGTCACTGAAATATGAAACAAAATCAAGTTGGTTCCTTAAAATTAGGAATTTCCTTTTCCTCCCCATTCCCAACCCCAGCTGGGTCAGGTCAGCATCCGCAAGGAGCCGAGGAGGAGCCCTATTGATAAATTCCTGGGTGAGGGTGTGACCCAGAGTCGGAGGAGTCCCCTGTTCGGCAATCTGCTTCTTATCTTCCTCCATCCATTCCCATTCAGCCTGCTCTGGGCAATCTTCCCAGCCCTATAGACCGATCACGCTGAAGGTGAAGAAACTGAAGGCTCCTGGCTGCTGCTTCCCCATCTGCCTCGTCTATCCCTCGCTATGGAGCACTCTGGCTCTCCTCCTTACCCTCTCAGCAATGCTCAGTCCAACTGACCATGCAACCTCTTCTTTTCTTGCTTTCCATGATGATACTCTGGCCTGGTTCTCCTTCTATCTCCCTGGCTGCTCCTCCTCTGGGTTTGCAGGCTCTGTCTCTTTCACGACACAACCTCTAAGCATTGGGGCACCCTGGACTTCACCTTGCTCTTACTCTCTCCCTCCCACCAAACTATCTTGTTTATTTCCAAAGTTGAAGCATCATCAGCATACCAACAACTTTTTATTTTTCCATCTTCAGCTCCAGTCTCCTATGAACTCTGAGACTCCATCTTTTTCTTTTCTTTTTTTTTTTTTGAAGAAAAACTTCCAAAGTGGGAGGGAACCCAAAGGGGATACATGTGCAGGTTTGTTATATAGGTATATTGTGTGCTAGTGAGGTTTGGGCTTCTACTGAGCCCATCACCCACGTGGTGGACATGGCACCCAGTGGATAGTTTTTCAACCCTTACCTTCCTTCTTCTCTCCCCTCTTTAGGAATGCCCCAGTGTCTATTGTTCCTATCCTTGTGGTCATGTGTATTCAGTGTCTAGCTCCCATTTATTAAGGAGAACATGTGGTCTTCAGTTTTCTGTTCCTGAGATAATTCACTCAGGATGATGGCCTCTAGATGCATCCATGTTGTTGCATTTTTTTAATGGCTGTATAGTATTCCACAGTATATATGTACCCTGTTTTCTTTATCCAGTCCACTGTTGAGGGGCACCTAGACTGGTTCCGTGTTTTTGCCATTGTGGTTAATGCTGCAATAAACATGCAGGTGCAGGTGCCAAGACTCCATCTTTATGCGGACTTTAAAAAGGCAGCTCAAACTTAACATGGCCAAAATGAAATTCTCGATCTTCTCCATGTTTCTTATCTCAGTAAATGACACAGCCCCACCCACCCAGTTACTCAAACCAAACACCAAAGAACCCTCCTCGATTATCCTCTTCGTTTGACCCACACTACTCATATCCACAGGTTCTCTCTGCTCTTGTTCTAGTGCCTACCTTCTATTTCTACTATTTTCGTCCCAGGCCAGATCTCCCTCCTGCTTCCACCATAACTGCCTCCAATCCATTCTCCACCCGCCAACTGGAGTAATCATCTAAAAATGTGGTTCTGTTGCTAGCAAAAGAAACAGTAGCCACTATGCCCAAGCACAGAGCTCCGGGAGGCCCTGTGGGAAAAGGCCAGATCCAGGGTCTCCAAGAAGAGGTTCATGCAGCCATCCAGGGGACAACCCACCTCCTCCAAGTTCTCTACATGCTGAGAGGCAGGAGGGGCGCTACGCAGAGCACAGCACATCCTAACTGCTGATTATCAATTGCATGTTGAGTATCCTTAATCTGAAAATCCAAAATCCACAATGCTCCAAAATTCGAAACTTTTTGAACACCAATGTGACTCTCAAAGGAAATGCCATTGGAGTATTTCAGATTTCAGATTTTCAAATTAGGAGGGCTGAGCCAGTAAGTATACTGCAAATATTCCAAAATTCGGAAAAAATCAAAAGACAAAACACTTCTAGTCCCAAGCATTTTGGATAAGTAATGCACTGCCTGTAGTTTCATTTTCACTAACAATAAAAACAATGTAACTCTGCCTTTGTGGCTCCCTTAGCAGTCTGCAAAGAGTTTCCCGGGGCATTATTGATGGAACTCCTTCAACAATTCCTCAAGATCAGTCTAAGACCCCCATTCTCACATGGGGGCTGCATGGTGGCAGAAGAGCACTCCACCCCTGGTCTTCTGAGCACAATTAAAACCACAGGCTCCAGGTCCACCCCTACCCACCCACCCACGATGTCTGCTTGAAACAAGCATTTTCATTTACTTCTTAAAACAGCTCAGAAATTCCACTATCCTGGCACCCAAGTGGCAGCTTCCTGTTAACTCCGGGAACATGGACAAGAATCCTTTTATAGCTACCATGTCCCAGCTTAGATTTGAGAAAATTCTTAGAGCCCATCACTCTGCCCAGCAGCCCTACACTCAGTCACTCTGTTCTGGAAGAGTCTCATCTAAGCCACAGCATTATTTTGAGTTCACTAGTGGAGTCGCTATTTCACTCTCTCACTCTCATCATCCTTACCCTTGGTTGCATGTGAGACTCCCCTAGAGAGAATGTGCCTAGAGACTGTGAGTCTGCTGGCCTGTTGTGGAGCTCGGCTCTGATAGTTTCTAGGTCCTCCAGGTGATTCTAGAAGATAGCCGTAGTTGAGAATCACCAACCATCAATCCACAAAGACATATGGAACACTGACTGAAGAATAGCACTGGGTGAACAGAGACACCTTCCAGAAGCTTCTACCTAATATGAAAAATATAAAAGTAAACAGATGATTCAAACAAACTATCTTCCAAGCATTTGTTTTTGTAATTTTTTAATTTAACAAACATTTCTATCACTTTCCAGTTGCTAGGCAATGTTCTAGACACTTTTAAAATTTAATTCTTTTAGAACTTGAACAAGAATAAAGAAGGTACTATTATTATCTCCATTTTCCAGATGAAGAAACTGAGACACACAAAAAACTTAAGTAACATATGTAAAGTCACAACATCTAATAAGTGGCCAAGCTAGAGAATTGGACTTCATGCTTCTAACAACTATTCTCCAAAGGCAGTCATTCCCAAATCTTAGTAGGATATATACAGAACACAGATTATTGGTCCCATTCACCTCCCCCCATTTGCCTCCACCATTAGATTTTGGTTCAGTCTGCTGAGAGGAGACATGGGAACCTACATTTTTCACATGTCCCAGGTGATTCAGATGCAGGTGTCTTGAGTCCTATCCTCTTAGGAACTCTGATTAAGTAAGGTGTGATGGTTTTAAATTGTGCCAACAAACACTGTGACACTCCTCTTAAAGGTGGACCCTAATCACCCTTCCCTTGAGAATGGGCTGGACTTAGCAGCTTGCTTCCAACAAACAGAATATAGCAGAAATGATGGTCTATGATATGGGGCTTCCAAAGGAAGGAGCAGGACAAGGTGAGTGTCAGGTGATACATGAGATGCATCAAGAAGCACCATATAGGGCATAAGAGGCACTGTAACTTCCTTTTTGCCCTAAGACCATACATTCTGGGGGAAGTCAGTCAGCTGACATGCTACAAGGACACTCAAGCATCCTTCCAAAGGAGCCCACATGGACAGAAATTGAGGACTCCTGCCAACAGAAAACACCATCTTGTCAGCCGTGTGAGTGCACCATCTTGAAATCAGACCGTGCAGCCCCAGCCCTGCCATCAAGATAGAGTAACCATACATCCCAGTCTGCCTAGGATAGCCATGGTTTATGTCTGTTGACTGTGCATTCCATGTAATTTACCATTTATCCTGGATAAAACTATCCCAATTTAACCAATTATAAGTTATAC
This sequence comes from Carlito syrichta, assembly GCF_000164805.1. Lineage (NCBI taxonomy): Eukaryota > Metazoa > Chordata > Mammalia > Primates > Tarsiidae > Carlito > Carlito syrichta. The sequence continues at coordinate 50,161 of NW_007248750.1, forward strand.
ACTTACCCTGTTGATGAGTCCAGCATGCAGGCTAAGGCATTTGGATTTTACCCTGAAGGTGGTAGGGATCCATGGAAGGGTTTTAAGCTGGAGAGTGGCCTAATTAAAATTATGCTTTAGAAATATTCTTTTGCATAGAACACACCAGTGTGCAGGATGAACTTGTATGGAGAGTGGACTGGTTTGGAGAATGGCTGTGGATGAACTTGGATGGAGGGTCAACTGGTTTGGAGAATGGCTGTAGAGGTTTTACCAAGGGAGAACAAGATGAGAAGCCAGGGAAGAGAGGAGCACAGACCCTCAGCCAGAGTAGAGTGGTCCATGACCACAACAGCTTATAGGAAGCCTGGAACAGTGGAGATGGGGTCACAGGGAGTTAAGGAAAATTTAGGAGATATTAAACAAACTTGGCTACAGTAAGAGACATAGAAGAAGCAGCCAGGGGTGATTCTAAGGCTATCAGAGGAGTGTGGCTCCCACATTTGAAGGTCCAAACTCTATCTAAAAATAGCTCTCAAATGACTTGCCTCAATTGCAGCCAACAAGGAATTGACTGGTTTGTTACTGAATCACAGGAGTTTTGGCCAAACGACCTGAAACCACGTGTAGTCTTGGCTCAAGAAGGTCCCACTGGACCTAGTCTTCTGCTAAGGGCAGTGCCATAGCCCTGATGCATGCATAATCTCATTTTCCTCTCACAACAAGTCAGCGAGAATGCTGTAATTATTATTTTTTTCATTTATCAGCCCTGAGAGAAGCTGCCAAATGTTTCTAGGATGTCAGTTCTTATAGGAAGCACAACCAGAATTCAAACCCAGACCTCTCTGGATATTTGGTATCAACTGGAAACAGGAGTTTTTTTGGGGGGGGGGTAAAATCCCTAGAAACACTCTCTTGCCTCCTCCCAGCTGGGATACCTTAGCTGAACTTGAGTCACCCTCCTAATAAAAATTCCATGTTCCATCAGCAGAATGCTTCCATCCCAATTAGATCAATTTTCTCTAAGTAGCAATAAATGTGTTTTTCTTTCAGAGGCCAGCCCGACACATTAAGCCTGCTTGGAGCAACCATTCCCCAGCCCTCTGGCTCTGAGTGCGTGGGGTCAGGGGTCACAGTGCCGCCGCCTCCGGCTCATTAGTGGGGCCCATTCATCTTTGCTGGGACACCAGCACTCAACATGGTGGCAGGGCTCAAGATGGGGGTGTGCCAGCAATTCGTCAGGGACTCCAGTTTGCCGGAGACAAGAGCAGAAAAGCAGGCATGCTCACAGGCCAGCAGGAGCCCGGGGCCTAGGAGCTGAGAACCAGAGCTGTCTGGTTAAAGGTTAACCTGGTCCAGGATGTCTGTCTGTAGGGGCTCGCAGCTACCTTGCAGGGAAGGAAGGCCCCAGGACAGGCCCCTTTCAGATGCACCTGGCTCCTGTCTGCTAACAGAGCTTCCCTTCCGGCCACCTCCCTAAGCCAGTCCCCAAATCCATCCAAGCAAGGCCCACAAGGGCTTGGAGAATGATGCTGTCACTCAGGCCTCCTGTGGCCCTGGGCCTGCCAGGAATAGGTTCTTTGATTTGCAAATCCAGAATGAAAGCCTAAGATACCCCCCAAAGCCCCACTCTGCCCTGCCCTGCCTGGGCCACTGGGCCTAGGAGAAGCTTGTCCAAAGGAATGAGACCCCTCAGTTTCCTTAGGACTGGGGCTCAGCCTCAGAATCACATCCCTGGATGTAGGACTTCCAGGGGGGCGTGATATTCATCTGCTAGGGAGACCACAATGAAGTACCACAAACTAAGTGACCTAAACAACAGATACTTCCTTTCTCACTGTTCTGGAGGTTAGAAGCCCCAGGCTAGAAGGTGCCAGCAAAGCCATGCTCCCACTTCAGGAGCTAGGGAAGTATCTGTTCCTGGCCCCTCTCCTCACTCCTGAGAGCTCCTTGACTTGTGACAGTGTCGCTCCATCTTCACATGGTGCTCTGCATGTGTTTGTGTCAGTGTCCAAATTTCTCTTTTATAAGCACACCAGCCATATTGGATTAGGGGCCCAACCTACTTCTGTATAAAATCATCCTAACTAATTATATCTGTAACAATGCAATTTCCAAATATGATCACATTCTGAGGTACTGGGGCTAAGACTTTGACAATCAATTTGGAGGGACACAACACAGACCTTAACACTCCCCCTTTGAGCCACATGAAAGGCAAATCCTGGGAATCCCAATTCATTTGACAAATGTGTGCCCCTATGCAAGATGCCAGGGAGACAGTGATGAGCTGGTGCCTGCTCTGTGAGTTCACAAGTGGCAGGGGAGACAGACCTCGATCAATCACCCCAAAAAATGTACAATTACAAACTGCAATGGAAGGAAGCAAAAGCTCAAGCAGCTAGACATGCACAAGACCAGGTTGCACTCTAGCTAAGAAGTCGAGCCATCCTCACTTCCCTGTTCTGTTCTGCAGTACAGTAAGTCCCCTACATACAAACTTTTAAGATGCAAACTTTCAAAGATGTCCAATCAAGTAGCTTAGTTTATGTGTCTGGCGTACATTGTCACGTGCATGCACCTTCTTCAAGTGGTTGTGCTTTCATGTACTTTACTGTACGGTACTGTGTCGAGTACAGTATTTTACTTCAAGCCCAGTATGTCCAGAAAAAATCATAAAAGCAGCGATGATGTAGCTGTCATACTGTATAGCCAATTGTGTTTTGGGTAACTAGGCTAACTTTGTTGGACTTAACAAACAAATTGAACTTACAAACACACTTTCAGAAAAGAATTCATTCATATGTAGGGAACTTACTGAAAAACTGACCCTTCCCTTGCCTCCTCCTGTCCTGGCCACCTGACCCTTTGCTGTCCCCAGCCCCCACTCAGCCTGGAAACCCAATTCACAATGTCTGAGCAACCTGGCCAAGAGCCATCACCCAGGGTAACCTTTGAGCAAAGCCCAGGAAACTGGCAGAAGTCTCCCTGAATGACACTCACCCTGGCCTACCTTCCCTCTCAGCAGTGGCTTCCAGGCTCTTACATCTTTCGCTGCAGTTCAGTCGCCCTGGGGACTCCAACCAGACAGTGACCGGCAAGTCTTGATTCCAAATATCACCTCCTCAGGGAAACTTTGCTGACCTGACTTCACAGCTTCCCCTATCCCCAAACAAGTCCTCAGCATCCTGACCACAAATGAAACTAAATAATGAATTACAGAGTTAGCTGCTCCATGTCTGCCTCCCCCAGAGGCTGTAAGCTTTACGAGGACGAAGGCAACTTTCTCCTCCACCTCCATATACCAAAAATCCTGATATAGTTGTGTTCTGTAAAAGTAAGCTGGGTAAATAAACAAAATCAGTAACTATTTAATCAGCTTCCTCCTTCTTCTTTCTACCAAAACCACAAACTGAGCCACAGGCTTGATGTAAGTCTAGGCAACTCCTGAGAGTCCCAGGAGTCATGATCGTAGTGCTCAGAGTGGAAGGAACAGCCTGGGTAAGGATGAGACAGAGAGGAGATGCAGAGTGGGTTTGGAAAGAATGAGTATGTAGGTTTGGCCAGAGCCAGGCCCAAACTTGCAGGGCCTCGAGTGCTGGACTTAGGAATGGTCATAGGATACCACTGAAGGCTTTTAAGAGGTGACATGATCAGGGCTGGGCTGTGCTGATAGGGAGAGCAGGTAGGCCAGGCATGGTAGCTCTGCCTGCAATTCAAACACTTTGGGAGGCTGAAGTGGGAGGACTGCTGGACCCCAGGAGCTTGAGACCTTATCTCTACAAAAATTCAAAAAATTAGCCAGGCATGATGACTCATGCCTATAATCCCAGCACTTTGGGAGGCTGAGGCAGGAGGATTGCTTGAGCCCAGGAGTTCAAGACCAGACTGGACAACACAACAAGACCTCATCTCTACAAAAAAAAATCAAAAAATTAGCTGGGTGTGGTGGCACACACCTGTAGTCCCAGTTATTCAGGAGGCTGAGGCAGAAGGATTGCCTAAGCCCAGGAGTTCACGGCTGCAGTGAGCCATGAGCATGCCTCTGCACTCCAGCCTAGGCAACAGAGTGAGACTGACTCAAAAAATAAAAAAATAAAGAAAGTACAGCTGAGAGCAAGTAGCCTCCCAAGATAGTGCAAAAGTTGAGACTGGAGCTCAGAAAAGAAGTTTGGGCTAATGCAAAAAACTCAAGAGCTGTCCCACAGAGGGCAACTGAGGTCACTGAGGGAAAGCAGAAAGAGGGGGGAAATTGTATAGCATTTGGGGATAACTGTGGTGGAAGAGGGGTTCAGGTTCAGGAGAGGCAATGTGATCAGGAAACAGAGGAGGAGTGATCACAGAAAGCCGAGGAAAGCCAGGTATGACCAGCATGCTTGGAGGCAGGCCCACTTTGCTCATGTTCTTTGCCCACTGTGGGACACAGAGAGACCTGGTTTCAAAACCTGAACCATCAGGAGTCAGCTGTGATGCCTGGCAAGTGAATGCACCTCTAGTGGTCTGGCTTCTAATCTGCAGACCGGCTGGAGAAACTCAACCTGTTGAGGAGTGAGTGGTGTGATACATAGAGACATCTAGTGCCAGTCTCAGCATGCAGCCACCTCTGGGGTTTCCAGCCACCTAGTCCTGGTGTGACCACCATTCCCAACCTCTACACCGCAGGCACTGTCGACTGCAGGAGTCTTTAATGTCCACATTCATCATAGGATGTTCAGCCGCATCCCTGGGAACCAAAGATATTTCTAGTCGTTGCCAAGTGTTGCCCCCTAGGGAGCAACATCACCTCCAGTTGAGAATCACTGCTGTACTCCATGCAAGCTGTACAAGTATCTCCTACTGCTTCTGTCTCCAAAGGAGGTCCTATGAACCCATGCCCTCGTATATTCTATCAACAAACATACTTTGGACACTAATTCTATGCCAGACTGGTGCTGGGCCCTAAAGAAAGCACTGAACAGTCCTCTGGCTCTCAAGGTTTTTACAGTGAGTGGAGGAAACACTTTTGATACAATGGTTTCACAGGGTGTAGTAGGCAGGATAATGGCCCCCAAAGTTGTCCATGTTCTGATGTCCAGAACCTGTGAATATGTTTTTTCACATGGCAAATGGTACTCTACAGATATTATTAAGTTAAGTACCTTGAGATGAAGAGATTATCCTGCAGGAAGGGGCTTTTCTTAATTTGCCTCTATAGCCCTGATAGGAGACTGTGACTTTTCCTGGCATAGTCAGGGAGGTCTTCACAGAGGTGACATCTGAACTAGATCTTAAACAACAAATATGGAAAGAAAGGATAGTCATTCCAAGGAAAGAAGGTGGCACAGAAGTCTGTAAGAGGCTGATGCACTTGGAGGACAAGGAAGCAGCTCTACTAGCTGGAACATCAGGCACATGGGGGACTTGATTCAGAGATGCAGTGTTCAGTTCGGGACATGCAGAGTCTGAGGGGCTTGTTGGACATTTGAGGGAAGTGTCGAGGAAGTGGCCAAATGCCGTGTCTGGAGCTCTGGCAAAAAGGTTAAGCTATTCCACGCCACCCTCTTGATGCTGCTCCAGGGAGCCCAGCTTGGACCAGGCTCAGGCCCCCTCCTACCAGCCCAGCCTCAGAGACGTCTCCCCATGTCTCTGAAGAATGCCTGGCTATTCCACAACTTGCTTTTAGGGTCTAGTAGTGCCTGTCCTTGCAATGGTTCCACTTCCCAGCACTTAACTCCAAGACAGGTATTGATGGTGCCTTGACCTTCCCTAATATATTGCTGCAAGGTGACGTGGGCCAGTCCTGCAGTGCTGGTCACACCATGGCCCCTCCCTGGGCCCGAGCAAAGAACAAGAAAAAACCATCAAGCTGGGCGCAAGGTTTGCGATACAAATGGCAGTGAGTTGTTTTCAGGAGGCAAATGGGCCCCGGCAGACTAATGGCTCTTGGTGGCTTCCTCCCTCCCCAGCTCCCCACCCCGAGTTTCCCCCTCCAGAGCAGGCCCAGCTGGAAAACTGTGATTGCTCCAGCCACCCCCCACCCTAGCCCTTTTGCTGACAGTATAACCTTCAGGAACCTGAAATTCCTGAGTGGTCCCCAGAGCTCCATGCATCTTGAAAGAAAATTTGTGTAATGTCATTTCAGGCTGTCCCTAATCCAGAATTATTGAGGAGGGGCTGGGACCTGGGAATTGCCTCTGACACTTGACAAATACTTGGCTTTGTGTAAATGGACAGGCTCCTGAAATAACTGCCTTTGGATGTCACATGAAGAGAAATTAATTCTTTATTAACTTCCGCAATGATAATCTAATAAACCCATCGGGCCTCCAGGCCCCAGCATTTAAAGAGCTTGGTGGTTTGGATGCAAATGTCTCCCGACCCCATTTTGTCGGAAATTTGCTCATGGAGAGAAGGAATAATCAGCTCTAGAGGTCAGATGTCAGCCCAGGGTCAAGATGGGCGACTTTCATGGCTCCAACAGACCTGAGCCTCAGGAGGCTCGGCCTTTTCTGTGGCTACTGGCTGTTCTGGATATTCTGAGATAGCCCTTAATTTCAGATATTCTGTGCCTTTGTTCCCAAAAGAGCTTTTGTTTGGATCAGATGACAGCCTCTGGTTTTTGTGTGGTCACTGCAGCCCTCACCCACCAGTGCCAAAACACTATTGGTCTGTTCTTTCTTTTAACTCCTAGGTGCCGCCAGGTGCCAGCCATGGGAACCCAAGGCCCCTGTCCTTGAGGTTTATGGTCTTGTGGGGGGCAAACAATAGAATTAGATGTCATTTTAAGAACAAAGAATATCTGAGAAAGTGGCAAACTTCCCTTCTCAGAGATGAGATGAGCCCAGATCTCACTCAGCATGCAGGTCCACAGTGTAAGCAGGCAGCCCAGTCTCTCTGGAGAGGTCCAGCCTACCCATACCTGCCATCAGCACTGAAAGAAGCAGGAGTCTTCACATCCATCCTGGAAGCAGGAAGAGCAGGAGAAGGAGGTGACAGATGCCGCAAAGGCCTACCAGGAAAGGAGAATCAGAAACCCTCAGAATTCTAGGGGCAGAAGATTTCAGCCAGTCCCTGCTTGCACACCTTCCATAATAAGGCACTCACTACCACTCAAGGAGCTCTCTGGAAAGCTAGTGACTGCCAAGTTCTTGAACAGACCAATGTGTGAGAATATATGCATCTCGTATATATGTGTACATATATATAATTAACACATAATAAAGATATATCACAAACTATTTTAAAAAAATAAAGAATTACTCAATTTGTGATACTAGACCAATGGTCTAACCACATGGGATCCCATATGGATTTTTAGAACCCAGTAAAAATTAAACAAAACTAGAAAAAAAAGTATGTGAATGACATTTGCAAGTAGGGAAAGAATTTTCTAAGTATGAAAACAATGGAAAAACTCACAAAAGAAAAGATAATATGGGGCAGATGGACATGTGGAATCCTTCCTTACGTTTAAGTATTGAATGTTCTGGTCATTTTTGAACTGTGAATAAGCAGGTTCTTTTGTGGCTTTCTACAAAAAAAAAAAGAAAGATAATGAATGTGACTACATAAAAATTTTAAATTTCTCTGTTAGAAACTTGAGCGTGATAATCAATACCACTTCTTAAAGGAGCAAAGGTCTAAGCTGATCATTCACAAAAGAAGAAATACAAACAGCTAATATACATATGTTCAGCCATGCTTCAGTCATGCTTATAATCATACAAGTACAATTTAAAGTAGCAATAAGGTGCCATTGTTCACCTATCAAATTGATTTTTTTTAATTGCAGTAATATTTAGTGCTTAGGATGATATGTGCCCTCTCACATTGCAGGTGGAGACACAAATTGTTACAATCTCCTAGAAATCAGCTTTCTGATATGTATCAAGGACCATAAAATTTATGACCAAGTGTGGTGGCCCATACCTGTAATCCTAGCATTTTGGGAAGCCAAGACAGGAGGATTTCTTGAGCCTAGGAGTTAGAGACCAGCCTAGGCAACAAAGCAAGACCATCACCTCTACAAAAAAAAGGTCAAAAAATTAACTGGGCATGGTGGCACCTAACTGCAGTACCAACTACTCAGGTGACTGAGGCAGAAGGATTGCCTGAGCTCAGAAGGCTGAGGTTGCAGTAAGCTACTGCACTCCAGATTGGGTGACAAAGTGAGATTCTGACTCAAAAATAATAAGAACTATAAAATTCTTTATACTAGATTCTTCAATACACAAAGAGAATGATTTCAAAAGATACATCAACCAAATGCAAATTGTGGACTTTTGTTTGGATACTGATTCAGATAAGTTGGTTCTGAGAAGATATGTTTTCAGGTAATTGGAGAAAATTGAACATGGCCAGATAGTAGATGATATCCAGGAATTATTGTTCCTTTTTGTAGGTATGCTAATGGCATTCTAGTTGTTTTTAATATGTTATTTGACCTATTTGAGAAGTAAAACAACTTTTATAGGGGAAATAATACATCTGGGACTTGTTTTAAAATATTCCAAAAAACTAGGGAGGGGGATGGCTATCAGAATGTTAGTTACCATTGAAGCTGGGTGATCATGGAGGGAAGGCCATTATACTATTCTCTCCTATGTATATCTAAAATTTCCCCATAATAAAAGGGGTTCTTAACATATCCATTGACGCAGTCATCCTTCTTTGAGATTCTATCCTGAGGAAATTATCAAAGATGTGCACAAAGATTTTTGTGCAAAAATATCAACAAGAAAACTGGTTATGAAAGCCAAAAAAAATAAAATTAAAAAATCAATTATAAGCAAAATATCCCGTAGCAAGTTATGGTTCAGTCAAAGAACTAAATACTAAGCCACTATTGTAAAACAACATTTTTTAAAAACACATATTGGCCTTTGGAAAATGCTCATGTGTTAAGTGGGGTGGGGGAAAAAGCAATATACAAAATTGTATATTTTCTGTGATCCGAATTATTTTAAAAATGAATGTATTTGTGCATTTTTAAAAAGGTCAAAGTGTTAACTGTGGTCATCTTTGAGAGGTATAATTACAAATGATTTTTATTTGCTTCTTTAAACTTTTCTGTATGCAATAAGGTGGAAAAATGTAATTATCTTAAGAGCTGGTGCCAAAATCTCTTTTAAGAAAGAAACTAGCTTTGGAGAAATAACCTAGATAAGCACATAGGCTAGAAGCTGAATCCTTGAGGGCCTAGACCGAGGGGGAAACTGATGACAGGCCATGCTCTGTCTCAGGGTCAATATGAGCTGGGGTCTAGGAAGCAGGAGAGGCTTGGAGAACATCAACCACCAGGAAATGCACAGAACTCTGGTGAGTACTCTGAGTACCCTCCACTCCTAAGTGGCACAGTCTAGCTCATTTTATTGGGAACCCTCAGAGGCAAAGTCCCTCTCCTTACACCTCAGCTAACATCTCAGAAACCTGTATGTTACATGTTCTCTAAAATAAGCAGGTATCACTTCTACAATCAGAAGAAAGAAATGCTTTATTTTTCTTTTTTTAAGGAAGACAATTTTTTTTATCCCAAACTGGAGCCTGCCTTTTACCACCTATTGTTATCCACCTGGAAATATCCAGACCAAGTCAGCTCTGTCACTCACCTGCAGCCTCACGAGTGTGAAAATAGCATCCACTTTCTCTATCTATTCTGGTTCCTCTGAGCATGAGTCCCTGATAATGCCAAGCTTCTGAATCTCCTCTCCAGGCTAAGCTACCCTCACTAGGCGAGCTCCTGGGGGTCTAGATCCTGCTTAAATTATAGTACACAAACCCGAATACAACAGATCTGACCAGTTCAAGGTAAAAGGTAACTAGTACTTCCTTCAGACTAGGCTGTATATTTCTAATAATATGACCTCCAGCTACATTGTATTTTTATTAACGTATATTGTATCAGTTATTAAGATATTGTCTACCAGCTGCAAACTCCCCCTTTTATATCATGCTTTTTGATGCTGGAGCTGGGATTCTGCAAGCCACATTTCTCCTTGGCCAGAAGGCTCCATGTTAGACTTTACCAATAGGGGCCCTGGAGGGAGACAGGGAGGCTGGAAAAGAAAGAGACATGCTCCTTCATTCAACCTGTTTAGTTCCTGTTCCAGATAGTTTTGCCCCAGCATGCTACTTCATCCTGGCAGTGGCATTTCATCTCAGTAACAGAAACTAGATCCGGTGTGTGGTTTTTCAACACTTGCAGGACTAGTCTCATCATATCTCCTAAGAGACACTAGCTTGCACCAGCTGGTATTCCTTCCTCAGGTCTGAGTCCCAGCAACTTGGAGCTCTTCCTAACTCATAATAATCCCAACCTCTCCATTGTTTACTCAACCCTAGGTGGCTGCTTCCTACAATTGCTCCCCTGTGATATCTCCATGTTCACTTTTGGCCTTTTCAGTTTTCTGAGGACCAGCTGTTCTTTATACAAAATTCTTCCTGTTAAAATACCTGCGGTGGGGTTTCTGTCTCCTGCTTAGACCTGGCCTGATCCACTGCAGCCAAGTCTCCTCATCCCCCTCCAGTACTGTAAGTGCTAATGGGTGGTTTTCTAGATGCAACTGTTAGATTTGCTCCTGTTAGATTTGAACATAGCTCCAACTTGTCAAGAGATTGTCAGATCTTAACCACCCCATCATCCAACAAGTTTACTATCCCTTCCAGTTTCATGTCATCTGTCAGTATGATCAATTTCCCTCATACAAGTCACGAGTCAAAACACCACCCAGAACAGAGGCCTCTGTGAACCACTGAAGACTTCCTCCTTTTCTCCTAAAGCATCCCCCAAGAGACCTTCCTCAAACGTGGGCCCCCGTGAGTCACATCAGGGCTGAGAGTTGTAGAAAGCCACATGTGTTTCATCCTAACAATGCAACCAGAGTGAATGGGGCCAGGCTGGTGTCAGTTTCACTGCCTGGGCTGCCTCTGGGGAGGACAGGCCTTCACAGTCAGACCTAGTACATCACCTGGAGAGCCACATCTGAGATCTAGAATCACCAGGCCTCTTTCCCTTGAAGCACACTGGCAGGTCTAGTGTTCATGCTGTTTACTAATTTCACAGCAACGCAGTAGTGCAAATAACTGCAAAGGTCTGTTTTGTAAATTACATGTCAATTATATAATTTTCCCAAGAATGATCTTTACATCTAATTAGCACAAATTGTCTTACAAAAAAAGAAAGAAACTGACATCCAAAAATAATATATGGATTTTGGTTACCTTAATTAGAAATGCTTCCTTTAAAATGGAAATAAGCAATCTTGCAAATCAAAGAGGCTCCAAGGTCAGGTTTGGGGACCTCAGCTTCTCTTGGGGAATCCAGGAGGCTCTTGGAGGATAGATCTCACTGGAAAGAGGTTTCATATTTAGGCAAGAGAGGGTCACTCCAGGTGCTCTTGCCTCTGGCGTTGGGGAGCAAGATCCAAGAAGGAAAAGAGACATAGTCAGCAAGATGTCCCTTCTGCCAAGCACCATGTAGATCCTGCCACATGGCTTATGTGGTCCTCACAAAGACCCTCCACACTTTAAAAATGAGGCAGCTGAGCTCACTGAGGTTACCATGTTTACCTAACACCACAAAGGCAGGAAATGTCCAGGACTAGAGTCCAACCCAACTTATTCTGCTCTTCTTCTCTAAACTGCTATGACAGCCCCAGAACGTCAGTGGCTTAACATAACCTTTATTTTTCCCTCAATAACAGTCTTCCAAGGCGGTTATCCCCAGGCAAGTATGCAGGACCCAGATGCCTTTTATGTCAAGGCTCCATCCTCCGAGGCTTGTCCACTCAGCCAGCAGCTGGGAAAGGAGAGAAGTGTGGAGAGGGCACACTCCTTCTTAACTACATGGGCCCAGAGGCGGTGCCCACCTCTTCTCCTTCCATTTGATCAGCAGGAACTAGTCAGATGTAAGAGGCACTGGGAGCAAAGCTGGACTACATTCCCAGAAGCTCCTCAGTCTGAGTAGGGCCATGTGACCAGTTCTTGCCAGTGAAATATAAGCAGAGGAGATGGATACTGAGAGCCCAGATGTCTCTGCTCCAAAGCCCACCATAATACTCAGGTCTTTTCTTCAGAATACAGTCTGCTTCCTCTCCCTTCAGTCTCTGGCTGGATTCCTGGTTCAGACCCAAAGATAACTCATGCCTGGGAAGGCATATTATCCCTGCTTAGGAACTCTGACTGCCACAAGATCCCATTCACTCATCAGCAAAGACAGCTGCAAGCGTGGCACAGACCAGGCCTGCCACCACCTCTAGGATCTTAGCAGGGCCAGGCTCCTGGTCCCCACCCAATACCTCTCCACCACTCTGCCTTGCTGCCATCCCACGATTGAGTTCTATAACCACTTCTCAGGGCTAATAACAAAGTACCAAAAATTGAATAGCTTAGCAAGAGAAACTTGTTGTCTCACAGTTCTGAAGGCTAGAAGCTCATGATCCAGGTATTCACAGGGTTGGTTCTTTCGGAGGGCAGTGAGACAGAATCTATTCCATGCCTCTCCCCTGGCATCTGGTGGTTCACTGGCAATCTCTATCATTCCTTGGATGTAGACGCATCACTCCCATATCTAACTTCAACTTCACACGGCATTCTTGCTATGTTTCTGTCTCTGTGTCCAAATTTTCTTTTTTTATAAAGACACCAGTCATATTAGATTAGGACCACCCTGATGGCTAATGATAATAATTTTAACTTGATTAACTGCAAAAACTTTATTTCCAAATAAGGGCACATTTATAGGTACTCCAGGTCAGGGCTTCAACAATTGGGGGTGGGGGATTAGTAAAAATTCAACCTATAACAAGGACCCAGCATGCATTGGGGTCTTTGAAAATGCCTTGACATCCCTGGACAACTCCACCTACCTAATTACCAGACAGGAAGAAGAAGGGCCCTCTGGCAGCAGCACCCCCACTTGTTCCCAAAGCCCAGAGCACAAGTGGCCTTGGACAGCAGGCAAGGGAGAAGAGGAATGGAGCAGTTGTACTCTGAGCCCTACAGCATCATAGTCTCATGATGATTAATAATTATTAATAAGCTATTAATAGAGATTGATAAGGACCTTTCCCAGAGCTAAACAGGAGGTTGGATAATGGCACAAAACAAATAGATGAAAATGATTCAGAGAACACCTGAGTTTTCACCAGGCTGGGGACCAAGTGGCTCCCTCTTACCTCCTGGTGAGCTCATAAACAGCCCTGATAGAAATCCTGCTCTGTCACTTTTGACTGGACTGCCCTGGGCAGGCCCATCCCCTCCTCCCAGGCTTGGGTGAACACCATGTAAGAGGCATTTGAACAGTGCCCACACAGGATAGGTGCTCTGTAAGCATCTATCAGTCTTGCAGGGAAGGCCTGAGGCTGGAGCCTCGCTGAAGCCTGACCCCTGAGTCATGGCCACCCCAGGCCAAGCTAGGCCTGACCAACTCAGCAGAGGAAGTGAGAGCCACAGGCCATGGGCAGCCTCAGAGGTCCTCACCCCTTAGGAAATCTGATGGCGCCATATAGACCCAAATGGTCAGCTACTAGCAGTAACAGTGGTGGCTCAACCCCTCTTTCCTAGAGCTTCCTGTGTGCCAGGCACTATAGGAGGTAACTGCTATTATTGCCCCCAAAGGAGGAAACTGACAAAGGAGGAAACTGAGGGTCAGAGAGGTTACAAGACTTTTCTTAGATCACACAGCTGGGGAATAGTAGAGTCTTAGGATATGACTTGGCACAGTCTGGACAAGACTTCCTTCTGCTCACTCATGGCTGCCAAAGCCTGAGCCAGTAACACCTAAAATAAACACAGCACAACAGAAGTGATCACACACACACACACACACACACACACACACACACACACACACACACACACACTGCCCGGGTTTCAGAACACCTTTAGGACCTAGGACCATCATTCCCACTGTGCCCTATTTCACTTTTCTCATGATGCTCCCAGAACCTCCCCTTTTCAGGTTCTCAGCAAGTTTATATTTGGGAATAATTGTAACGTAATTTGATACATAATTAGGGCAGAATAGAAGACTGCGTTTTTAACTACCCATACATCCCCATCTCATTTAAATAATTCCTAATATATCCAAGCAGGCTGCCTCGTGTGGCACTGATGTGTATTGAACTGAAGATAATGAAATAAGGGATGGGAGAGGGAAAATGCTATTTCAGAGTCTGAAGATCACCAATTAATGACATAAAAAACCGAGAGGGACTCTGCTCACTTAATGTCCCCTGTGCAGGGCACAAACGCTGACCCCCTCACAGGCTCCCTGTTCGGCACCTCCAAGGAAATTACAACAAGCCAGAGGGAGCAGATGGAAGGGGGAATGGCAGGGGCAGCTCAGAGGGGATCAAGCAGGTGCAGGGACTGCCTCTGTCCCCACCCCCTCACTCCAGGTGGGCCCTGCTTTACTTACATCCCACCACCCCTCCATTCTGACTTAGTTTCCTATAAAAGCCTCTATTCATTATCCAGCACACATTTATTATTTATTTACACATTTAGCCTACTGTATTATACTAATGCTGAGAAAGAGTAACAGATACACAGTTCTCATCCTAGTAAAATACTCCACTCAGTAAATTCATCTGCTTGTCATGGTGCTTGGGCCCTGAAGGTTCTGGTCTCCATCTTCTTCTCAGCCCCATGCCACCCACTTGCTGGCTCTCACCCAACAAGTTGTCTTTCAGTTCTTCAAACACTGCATGCTCTGGGGCTTTACACACACTGTTCCCTCTACCCAGACATGGTTCCACTCCTCCCTGGCTGGTCCCTGTTCATCCTTTGGTTCCCACTTTCATGTCACCTCCTCAGAGAGGCCTACTCAGAGCTCCTGTCATCTACCATCTCCGTGTCCCATTTATCTGCTTTACAATACTGACCACAGTGTATGACTGACTTGAGTCTTGCTCCACAAAGAAGGGACCGTGACACAGTTTCTCCTGTATACACTGAGCCTAGCACAGGGCAGGCCCACAGCAGTGAATATGTTTTGCGTGTGCTGAGTGGATGACTCCACAGGAAAGAGAGATGTGGTAAGCGGCACTGGTCCCAGCATCCTCCTTGATCCCTCCCCTCCAGCCTCCTTCAGCACATGCCTCCCTGACTCCCCATCACCAGGTCTTTGAGGAGGTTCACACTTCCAACTGCTCTCTGCCACTCAGCCCTTCTGGGTTCCCATCACTTGCACCCCGTCAGCCAGCTCTGAAATATTACAACGTGATCCTCGAGTCCCCAGATGTGATTACCCAACTCAGTAAGGTCCCATCACCATGTGGAGAGTCAGAGGTCTAGCTGGGGCTGGAATGGGGCAACAAGTCAGGGCTTCTGGCAGGAGATGGGATGAGATCACAGGAGGTAAGTCACAGCTTGGGATGGAAGCCCCAATCAGCCAGGTCTCTGTATGTGGGCTTTTGGGGTACGGCTAGGAGAGACTCCACTAATGGCTCCATGCTGCTATCTGGGCTGAGCTCCTGGCAGAATGAGTGACATTCTAGCTTCCTTCCCTATACAGACACACACACACATGAACACACACACACACACACACACACACACACACACACACACACACACACCCTCCCCTTGTTTTCCCAAGTGTCTCAGTCCAAGTGCTGGGTGTGAACTTGGTGTCCAGAAAATGCTTTGCCCTGACAGGCTTCCTCAGCGCAAACCACAAGAAAGAGATTTCAAATCTGGATTTTCTCCCAAATTACCTCTGAAGAGCAGATATGACAGGATCTGGATTAGCTTCCTCTCTCTGGAAGGATCCTGGCTCAGGGATGACTGGGCGATGCCACAACCCAGGATGGTAAACAGGCCAAGCAGGTCCTGCCCAGGAACCCTCGTGGCTGGGGTGTAGCACCTCTTTGCAAGGCATCCTGGGCTTCCCCCCTCCCAGCAATCTGAACCCTGTAAGGTTTGGAGTTCAAACATGATTGTCCTCTCTGACCTTCTCCTCTGGTTCTCATTGGCCTGGGAGTTTTGTCAAAGACCTCAGGGGTAGGTAACTAGGTTTCTGGACAAGCATCAGGACCCCCACTCAAGGTACTGCACACCTTGAGGACAGGCCAACCCCTCCCCTGCTGGCCCTTCTATGGACCAGAGAGACCAACAAGCTGCCGACGGGTCCCATCTCAAACATTGGATCCCAAAGACCGATGAACTGCAGACCTCATCATCTGGGCCCTTGGTTCAGAAAATCTCACCACAGGATGTTTTCTCGAGGTTTCCAGGTAGCAAAGTGGAGGCTTAGGAGTGCAGACATTGAAACCAGGATGCATAACTTCAGACTAGGCTCTCCTACTCACTGATGTTGTGGCCTCTGTCATAGAACTTCACTCTTTGAGCCCATTTTCTCATATGTGAGTGGAAGTAGATAGTAGTGCCTCTTTCCAAGAGTTATTGTGAGATTAGATGAATTCTCATTAGGGTGAACGATTGTCCTGTTTCGCCCAGGACTGTCCCAGATTTAGCACTAAAAGTCCTGAATTCCAGAAAACCTCTCAGTTCCTAGACAAACAAGGGATGGACACCCTGAGAGAGCAAAATAGAGAAAGGGGGCGGGAGAGAGACAGAGAGACAGACAGAGAGAGAGAGAGAGAGAGAGAGAGAGAGAGAAAGGGAAAGAGAGGGAGAGATCACTTGACACATGGTAAATACTAAATATATTTTTTAATTTGCGCTGAACACCAACGATACTACTTAACAAGATGCACCCCTCACTTGTCCCATCCCAAGCTCCCCCAGCAGACTCACAAGACTGATTTGGGGACAGACTCCTAATCCAGTGCCTGGAATGAACTTTTCCAGGCCCCTGTATTGGGTTGATCCTTCCCTGCTGGTCTGGGATGCCTGAAGGGGTCCCAGCACCCGGAAACATCCTGTCTCATGGCTCCCCTCCCCTGGTGCCAGAGTCTTTCTGCTCCAAACAGATGAGTCCCTGCGGGGCCGCCCCCACAGCCTCGAAAAAGCTGCTGTTTGGCCAGATCCCAGCCCCTTTCACACTCAGGTAAAACTTTAACCAGAGGCCTTTGGCGGCGGCGCTGGGCCCTGCGCTCCCATTCAGGGCATGATAAATGACTGCTGTCACCACGACATGAATGCTCATATTGAAAAGCCCTGCTTTCTGTCTTCCTCCCTTTCAGGCCGCCAACTTCTTCTCTCTTAAGTCGCCGGACGTCACTCATGTGTCACCCTATACTGAATGCCCCCCAGTCCAGGACCCCTGCTCCCTGTGCCCTAGCCTCCCACCTGCCACACCCCTCCCTCTCCTTCTCATGTCTCTTGCTCCTTCCTTCAACCTCTTCTTCCTTCTCCCCAGATTCCTTCTTCTTCCTTCCCCATCTCCTTTCCTCCAGTCCTGATTTTTCTCCATGCCCATATCTGAACTAAGAAACAAACCTTTGTCCCCATCACCTGTGCTGTCACCACTCCACAGTTGACCTGGACACACAAGCCCATCACTGTGTCTCACCATCACTCTTCCTGCCGAAGAGACCTAGACACTGGCACCAGGGATCCCATCCTAAAGGGAAGGAAGGTGACACACATCAGGAATCCCAAAAGTCAGACACCAGAGGTATTATGTCTGTGCAAATCTATGTTGTATTTCTCTGGGAAGAAGTACCAACGATTCCATCAGATTCTCCAAGAGGAACCAAGAATCACTGCTCAGAGGTTCTGCTCATCCCACAAAGGCCTGATGAAGTCCCATCAGCCCAGCAAATCCCAAACTAACCCTACACTGCAGGAATCAAAGCCATGCTGTTGGGACAGCCCCCTCCCCCCAAGTCTGAAGCCTCATCCCAAGGGACTTCCTTCCCTCACCAAAAGGTTCAGCTGCCGTAAGAAGACAAGAGGACAGCCAAAAGCCACAGGGGACAAAACCCACCAAAAAAGGAACATTGTGTCCTGTCGAGGCAAGAAAAAAAAACTGTTACTTTCTTTGGGGATGGAAAACTGAAATTTGGGCCATGAGGGGAAGGTCTGAGTGCAGTCCCTCCTCGACAGTGTCCTTTTCAGCTCTGGCACCCTTCGGTCTGGCAGTCAAGGAAGGTAAAGATGGTTCTGTCTGGCAGGGTCTTCTCAATAAGCTACCTCATTTGACATGTTAAAGGTGTCTTTTATCAGAATATCACATGTTCTCACTCATATAATGGACCTTGAACATCCAATGTAATACTATAAGAAAATGACTGACGGTACTGGGAAACTATGGGGGGGAGGGGGAGGGGATTAACAGTAGCAAATATCTGTCTGGGGCTGGGAAAACACCTCTTATCAACAGGGTGTCTGAATGAAACGTAATTGTACACCTAACCCTTAACTGTACCCCACAAAACTATAATAAAAATACTGATTAATTATTAAAAAAAAAAAAGGTGTCTTTTCTTTTATTCAGAAAGTTGCTGCTCATTTAGTCATGGAGGTGGCTTTCATTTTGGAAACAAATGGAACTGTAAGGCATTGGTTATGAGAAGAGCACGGTGGCCTCTCATGTGACAGGGCCCTTCAGGATCAACTTTCAGGTTCATTTCCACACCCATCCTGGGGACCAAATGCCCAGGGCTCTCTTGAGGCTATTTGCATGTAATGAACCCCTGTGGATTGTGGGAAATATATGCGGGCATACAAGAGACCATTGTTAGTCTTCTGTCTCCCAGAATTCACTCAAAGATGGTGCTCCACTCACTTTGCTCTACCTCAGCTAGAGAGCTCCCTCCACCTTAATTTCTCCCCCTAGGGTTAAGGAATTACCAGATATGGGCTACATAGGACTTGGGTGGCCATAGCTGGCTTTCCAAATGTAGAGCTGAAGCAATGGACATAGTCCCATGAGATGCCTTTCAAAATAGGATTTGGCAGTCAAATACATTAAGGAAACACACCTTGCTTTGAGAGTCACAATGAACATTACTGTTCAGACCTTATTTGGAGCTCTGAGGGATCCTGCAGTAAATAAACCTGGTTAACCAAGGGTTTCCCATTCTTACTTCACCAGCTGATCCCTTTTTTGTGCAAAATGCCCATCAGCATTCCTAGAAATACTGTCTTCTCCAAGGTACATGACCTCATCTCATATCGATAAGAACTCTAGGAAGGTATAATTATTATCCCATTGGACAGGTGAAGGTAATGATGCTCCAAAAGGTTAGGCAGATTATGTAAGGTTCCACAGCCAGTACCTAGCAAAGCTGGGATTTCACCACTCAGCTGATTACCTGACCATCTGATTCTTGAGACATGTGAGGATGAACTTATGAAGCACAGACACCATCCCAGATTAGAAACAAGGAAAGGAAGTGGCATTTTCTTGACTTGGTAGCCTCCACAGTGTAAGACAGACATAAAATGTGCTCAGTGTCAGAAAAAGGGAGGTGAAAGAGGAGGAAAACTCCACCAGTGGATCCTGAATACTACCATAATCTTCCCCAAAGATTTCTGATTATAAACATCCCTAGCAACAGTTTCTACTGCTGAGCATGCTTCCAAGTGCTGGAATCTGGAGGTTTGCCTAGACTGTGATATATTTCATACATTGGTTTACTTTACTTCCTGACCCAGTCTGAGGGCATCCAAACATAGACCAGCCTCACTCACCTAGTTCAGAAGAAGCAGAAGAGATGTGAGGAGGTCAGAATTAGAAGGAGCTACAGCCAGTTACAGAGGCATAAGGGCTGGGTTGAGCCCAATCTCAGAGACACTGCTGCAGTCAACTCTTAAGTTTCCACTCATTACATGCTCCAGAAAGAGAGGCTAAGCACCCTGAGCCAATGAATACATGGCATTCCGTATGTACTTTAAGGCCACCACCTTCCTCACTTCCCTTTGATGGCACCACTCAATCTCAGAGATGGAGTCTAACTCCTTTAGGCTTTTTTGTTCCTAGACATAATTAATTTCCCCATTGAATAGACCAGTTTGAGTTTGATCATTTGTTACTTGCAGCTGAAGGCATTCTGACAGACACAGATTTTTAAACAGATTGTTATGACACAGTGTGGCAAGTCCCATAATCAAAGTATTCACACTGTTTTCTGCTGAGAGAGCAGAAAAGGAGAAAATCAGCTAACTCCATTTGGGGAGGACCAAGAGAGGTGATCCCTGAACAGAATCTCCAAAGAAGGTTTGTTCACCAGGCAACAAAGCAGACAGGCAGGAACTAAGATGGGGTCAAAGCATTGTTGAGCACCTACTAATGAGATCCTCAGGTATTTTCCACCACTGGGGAAACAGAGAGTTTACATACCTTGCCCACGGAAATGGCACTAATTAATCAGCTGATCCAGAATCTGAACTCAGGTCAGTCTGATTTTGAAGTCCCCATTCCTGCCTCTATGGCATACTGTCACTGCCACCAACCAACAAAAAAATGGACTTTCGCTGCTTCTATAAATGGGCCATCTAGCAAAGAGAATCTAACTTGTGACAACAGAGGCTGTGACTGCTGGGGGAAAGGTCCTTAGAACCCTCTGGAAGTTCTGCAACTGAACCAGAGGGTGTTTTCTACAAGCACAAATTCACTAGGTTCCTAGGGACTTTGAGATCCTCAATTCCAACTATTACTTTAAAAGTTTCTATGACTTTTATTACATTCTCAATACCCAGTTTCCTATAGAATTTTACTGTAGAATTTCGGTGCCTTCATTTAAATCTTTATGCTAAAATAAACAGGAAATTTGGGACCAACAGACCTATGTTGAAATTCTGCTTTACAACTCAATAGTCTGGGTAACTTTTTTACATTACGTAAACTCCCTTAGACCTAATGACTTGGTCACGTGATTCTGCACAAATTATTTTAACAACTTGTAGTTTCCTCAGCTGAGAAATGAAGATGACATTTCTAATTTTGTAGGACTTGGAGAATTAAATGAGATAGTGACTGGCCCATAGTCTCCACCTTCAGCCTATACAGTTTTTTTCTTTTTACTCTCTTGAAGAATGTGTCCAATCAAAGGCAAACAATCTAGCCAACTTGACACATCAGGATATTCCCAGGTAAGGACAATATTCAAAATATTTAACAACCAAAATACTCCAAAGGCATCCATCAATCATACCATTGCTACAAGGCCAATTGATGGTAAATACTGCTTAAATATTTCCCTTACTCCTGAGATAGAAAGGGAATTCTCCTCTCTAACTACTCATTCTCTACCTAGCCATCCCAGGATGGATGATAAGGCTAGTGTCCTGGTTATAAATCTAGGACGGAGTTCAAGCCAAAAAATAACAATTCCTTGAGACAAATAATAATAATAGCTAACATTCCTGAAGTACTTGCCAGGTACCAGACACTGTTCTAAGCACTTTACATGCATCTTATTTCTTCAGCCTCATAACCGTCTCACAGAGTAGCTATTACCACTATCACTACTTTTCAGATGAGAAAACTCAGGCCCAGAGAGATTAAGCAAACTGCCCAAGGCCACAGAAAGCGTGTAAGTGACAGGTCTGTCTGGTACTGAAGCCTATACTCATAACCATGAGGCATTCTTGTGTAGATTTCTCCATAATTAGAAGTTCAGCTTTTAAATGCCCCTCACTCTTTGCCCCAGGCTGAATATCTGATTCTCAAGTAACACAAGCTTTTCACAGAGGCAGCACCCATCTACTGTCAATGTTCTCATCTTAGGTCAGTTCTGAACAAGCAGACCCCAAGACAAGGATGTGGGTACAAGTGATCTTTTAGAGAGAAGTACTCCCCAGAGGAACAGGTAAGGGACTGAGAGGAACAGGATAGAAAGGGGAAGAAGCCAGGCTAGGTGTGGTTCCAGACAAAATCCCACTGAGGGTAGCTTCAGCCTATTCTGCAGGGAAGCTCTGGAGACAGGTTACACTGTAGGGTGACCCTGTCCGTCCCAAGGCATGAGAGCACCAACAGGAGAATGAGTGAAGTGAAGGTGAGAATCTAAACTGTACATTTCTCTGAACATTCTGGACAAAGTAACTTCAACAACCTTAGGCAATTTGCTGAAGAAAAGAAAAGAGACACAAGGGCTGGCCAGTGAAAACATATCCCAAAAGTCAGGGCAGGAGGTGGGGATGGGCACTGAAAGAGTAAAATGATAATTGGACAGAGCACAACTACAGCTTGAACAGGTTAAGAATACACACCACTGTATTGAAGTTCATCAACCATCATGACCACATCATCCTTGGCAGAGGTGAGTGCATGAGCTGGAATGGAAATTCAGCTCTCAACCCCCAAGGAGAGTAAGTGTTTGCTGGAACAGGCTAAAACTTTTCTTCTACTGGGTCAGGACAGCAAATGGGTCTCCTCAGACAGCAACTTGTTGATGAAGGATAATCCAATGCCTAGGCCTATCATCATGGGTAATTTTTACAGGCATTGCAACACTCCCTGCAACCAAGTCAAACAAAAACAGCAGTGCTGTTATTGCTGATTTTTATTTTATTTTACAAGAAAAATTAACTTCTATTTCCAGACTACAGCCTCAAAAATGAAGCATTCAAGCATCTTTCTTGATGAGTAGTTCTATATTTCTATTACAAAATCAAAACTTGCATCATAAAAAAAGTCTTGGCAATTCTGCTGTGTGTTTCAATGCCATGCTTCTGTACATTCAGATATCAGTTCTGGGGAAAACCAGATGCAATAAGAGGAAAAACTTACCAAACTTGAACCTAAAATAAGAATTGCTTCATTATTATTAGGGAATAATTACCCTCACATTAGTGAATTAACTTTAAAATATCAGGCTTAGCTACTAATTAACCATCCATTGATTATTTATTTATTTATTTATTTGTTTGTTTTTGAGTTGGAGTCTCACTCTTGTCACCCAGGCTGGAGTGCAGTGGCATGCTCATGGCCACCACAGCCTCAACCTGCTGGACTCAGGCAATCGTTCTGCCTCAGCCTTCCAAGTAGTTGGAGCTACAGGTATATGCCACCACACACAGCTAGTTTGTATGTGAGAGTGTGTGTGTGTGTGAGAGTGTGTGTGTGTGTGTGTGTGTGTGTGTGTGTGTGTGTGTGTATGATTTATTGTAGAGACGAGGTCTCACCAATTTGCCCAGGCTAGCTTCAAACCCCCAGACTCAGGCAGTCCTCTTGCCTTGACCTCCCAAGTGCTGGAATTGCAGGCTAAGCCACCATGCCCAGCCCATTTATGATTTAAATAAATTTTATTATAGTTACTTTCCAAGGTGAAAATTCAATGAATAATATGTTCAATATTATATGTCTTTCATTTACCATAATTAATAGAAAGTATTTCTTAATTTTCCAAATTTGCTGCTCTAAAATGCTAATCAGAAATAAGGTAAGGGGTGGGGTGAGCAGGCTTCAGATGATGAATGTCCAGTTAGGTCACCCTGAGCCTGGGCAATGTCCTAAGGGCTGAATCTGGCAAACACACAGCAACTGGCCTGTCCAACAGGAAAAATCTGTTTGGGACGTGTTAGGTTTAGGGCCCAAATAAGCATCCCTGAGTTCTTCCTGTTTCCTGAAACTGCTGGTCACACGGAAACAACCAGAGCCCCAAATTCCAGACCAAAAGGAACCAGAAACTCAGCTCATGCCCTAGTTACCAAGAGACCTGACCAACCCAGATCCCTTTCTTCTCCAGGGCCTTCTTCCAAGAGTCGGGAGGGGAGTTCACCCACACAATCCCACATCCCAGTCACTCAGTACATCCTTGAGGCCTGGAGAACTCTGGGTATCTTTACAGAAAAGTTACCATGTACCAGATCTTATAAAAAATATATTTTCCAAACATCATTTTATTATATCCTCATAATGACCCTGAGAGGTCGACATGACAGAGATCACAATGCAGTCAAAATCCATGTACTCCTCTACATTTCCCAGCCTCCCTTGCACCTAGTTTGGGATCATTAGACTGGGTTGCAGCCAGTGGACTGTAGATGGAAGTGATTACCACTCTCTTGACCACTCTTGGGCCTAACTCCTAACATAGAGGTCAGCAAATGTTCTCTATAAAAGACCAGGTAGGAAATATTTTAGGGTTTGCAGGCCATATGAGCTCTGTCACAACTACTCAACTCCACTGCTGTCATGTAAACACAACCATAGATAAAAAGTAAATGAATAGGTATGTCTGTGTAGCAATAAAACTTTATTTAGAAAAACTAAGTGGAGGCTGAATTTGGCTCATAGGCATAGTTTGCTCGCCCTTACCCTAAAACCTTCCACTAAATATTCACTAATAGTTATCTTAATACACAGGATGAAGCAGAGAACCCTGAGAAAGCCTTATGGGAAGACAGAGCCAGAGTATGGAAGAGGTTGGCTCCCTGAGTCATGGCTGTAAAGAAGTCACCTGACCCATATGGTACTATGATGGAAGTAAGAAATGATGAATCTTGTGTTAAACCACGGGGATTTGGGGATTGTTTGTCATAGGCGCTTCATTGGTTAACCTGACTAACAAAATAGGTTTACTTATTCCTTTCTGACAGCTGTGGAAAATGAAGTTCAGAGAGGAAAGAGGTCTAGCCAAGTTTACAAAGCAAAGATATGGTAGAGCCAGGGCTAAGGATGATCAGCCTCTCCTCGTGTGCCGGCATTTGCCTGGTTTTAGCACTGAAAGTCCACACCCTGGGCAAAACAGGAACAACTGGCCACTAGCCTGGACTCCTGGCTCCAAGCACGTCTGCCCATGGAGAGTGCCACTTTCTTCTTTTTTTGGGGGGAGGGGGGGTTTGAAGTCTCACTCATCGCCCAGGCTGGAATGCAGTGGCATGCTCACAGCCACCCCAGAGTCGACCCACTGGACTCAGGCAATCCTTCCGCCTCAGCCTGGAACTACAGGCACGCACCACCATGCCGGGCTAACTTTTCGATTTACTGTAGAGATGAGGTCTCACCCAGTTGCCCAGGCTGGTCTTAAACCCATGGGCTCAGAAAATCCTCTCACCTCGGCCTCCCAAAATGCTGCGATTACAGGCTTGAGCCATCACAGACGGCGAGTGCTGCTTTCTTAAAGGAGGCAAGTAAGGCCCAGCTAGGTTCAGCCTGACTAGTGGCCTCCCCCGACTGCTGTTCACTCCAGGTGTGCTAGACTGGTGAGGGTGGAGCCTGTCATCCTCTCCCCAAGGCCCCGGGCCTTCTCCCCAAAGGCAGTGAATCAGGCATGAATTTTAAATATATACAAGCTTGAGTGTAGAAATCAGCCCTGACATCTATAAAATGGCACTAAATCCTGTTTTTATGAGCTCTTGCTGCATTCTGCTGAGTGTTTTATCGCACTCACTGGAAGTTTACTGAGGGGAGTTAATAACCCAAAAATGCTGGGGCCTGCCTGTCTCTGGGTTCAGAAGTGGAACCCCTGGCTATTGATTCTGGAGATGCCAGCACCTCCAGACAGCTCCTGTACTCTGCCCTGCCCATGTCCCGCCTGCTCCTTCATTCAGTCATTCAGCCACCATTCCTGCCAGTTACTCAGTGCCAACCCCAGGCTGGATGCTTCGGTGGTTGGGGAAGAACTCTCAGAGAGTGCGATCTTGGGCCTAAAGGTTGAAAAAAATCCGGGCATGTCAGAAATGAAGGGAAGAGTGTCCCAGAGAGAGAGAACAGCATAGGCTAAGGCTTTGAGTCCTATGACACCTAACTCAGACAGAGAAGGCTTTCCAGGGAGAAATGCAGAGGACCAGGACAAATTCCTAAACAACCACAGCCTATGAGAGACGTCCAAAAAGTGACGGAGACAGAGCAGTCAGAGAGATGAGAGGAAAAACCAGGCAGGTGGGAACCATAGGGGTCAACAGGAAGGACAGCATCTCAAGGAGAGAGAGTTCAGTGGCATCAGATGCAATAGAAAAGCTAAGTAAGAAAGCAAATAAAGGGGGTCCCTTGGCTTTGGCAATGTCAGTCAAAAGAATTTATTAAGTGCCTATTGTATACCAGATCCAAGCTGCTGGGAAGCAAAGATAAAATAGAACACGGGGTTTGGGGCAGATAAAGGAGGACAGAAAAATACACAAATAATTACAATGGCATGTGTTCAGTATATGAGATCCCAGAAGAGGATAAGAGTAACTCTACCTAGGAGTCAAGGGGATTTCTGAAAAGAGGGCACATCTGAGTTGCCTAGTCAAGGGTGAATAGGAGTTTACTAGTTAGGTGGGGAGACAGGTGAAGCATCATGGGCAAAGGCATCAGAGGGATATGTTTAGGAATGCAAGGTGGTCCCTTAGCCTGGGAAAGCTGGAGCAATGAGGCTGAAGCAGTGGGCGTGTGGGGCAAAGGACTTCCCAGCCAAGGAGTTTGGGTTTATTTGCTAGGCAACAGGGTGGCATGAAGGGAGACAACAAAAGATTTATATTTTAGAAAATAGTTTCTGAAGCCAGGTGCTCGATGTCATGTGCCCGTAGGCTCAGCTACTCATGAGGCTGAGGCGAGAGGATGACTTGAACCCAGGAGTTCAAGTCCAGCCTGGGCAACATGGTGAGATCCTGCAAAAGAAAGAAAGAAACAAAAGAGTTTGTAGCTTTGATCCCACCCCCAGCTCTGACACTAACTTGCTAAGTGAGCCGGGACACTTCTATGCTCTGGGCCTCAGTTTTACCCCCTTTGAAGTAGAAAGATGAGACTGTCCCTACTGTGGGCAGTTCCTACAATCTGAGCGTTCTGTGGTCCTTCCCTGACCACCTGAGAACCCATGGAAGTCGACTGTTCTGAGAGCACCTCTTGTTTATATGCTTCTGATACAAATATATATATCAAGTAGGTTCCAATTTCCAGTCATAATATGCCCAGCTCTTTTGAGAAGGGCTAAAAGACTTTCAGGGTCAACCATGCCACCAGCATGTCTGAGAGGCTTTTTCCCAATTCCCTGGTGAGGATGAGAAACAAGGACTCCATCGTGGCCCAGGGGAAGGGCTGACATTTGGTGAGATGTCTGTATTTAACTCCCACTGCTTGACATCTGTTTCCAATTAATCTGCCTGTGTGAAGAGAGTTGCTGCCTGGAGCATGAGATCCAACCTCAGTCCTGGAGAGGCAGAAGAGAAGACAGAAAGAGTTAACGCAGACCCTGGTCTACCCACACCCCCTTGGATCCCCAAGACCATCTGGCCTGCAGGCACCTGAGGACCTGCTCCACTTCCCCATCACAATTTACACTCCAGCAATACCAAGCATGACATGTTTGAGCGACTAAAAGAAAGCCAAGCCAAGGTCGATAGATGCACTGACCAGAGGGGACAGCGGCACAAGTGGCTCGGTGAAATAGGCAGGAGGCAGATCCCACAGGGCCTTGTGGTCTGTAGAAAGGAGCTTCCATTTTTATTCTATGTCTGACTGAAAGTGACACAGTTAATCTGCATATGTAAGGTATCCCTCTAGCTGCTCCATGGAGAATGAGTTGGGCAGAGGTGAGATTGGGAGAAGACATGGTTTCCAACTGCACTGCCCAATACAGCAGCTGGCAGTCATGGTGGACACCTGGAATGTGCCTGGAGCAGCCAAGGAATTTATTTTTTTTTTAACCTCTATCTTTGTTTTACACACACACACACACACACACACACACACATATATGTGTATATATAGTTGTTATTTAGTTGGAATCTAACTCTGTCACCCAGGCTGGAGTGCAGTGGCACGATCACAGCTCACCACAGCCTCTACCTCCTGGGCTCAGATGATCCTCCTGTCTCAGCCCCCTAAGCAGCTGGGCAACAGCCTGGACCACCAAGCCTGGCCATTTTTGTTATATTTCTGTGGACACAAGGTCTTGCTATGTTGCCCAGGCTGGCCTCAAACTCTTGGGCTCAAGTAATCCTCCCAACTCCACCTCCCAAAATGCTGGGATTACAGGTATGAACCACAACACCCGGCCATGTTTTTTATTTGTGTAAGTGTGTGGGGTACAAGTGTAATTTTGCTACATGCACAGATTGTGTAGCAGTGAAGTCAGGAATTGTATGGTGTCCATTACCCAAATAATGTACTTTGTGTCCATGCAGTAATTTCTCATCAGTCACCCCCACCCTCCCACCAGATATCCAGTGTCCATCATTTCACACCCTATGTCCATGTATACACATTATTAGCTACCACGTATAAGTGAGGACATGTAGCATTTGTATCTCTGTGTCTGAGTTGTTTCACTTAAGGCAATTGCCTCTAGTTCCATCCATGCTGCTGCATGATTTTATTATTTTTTATGACTGAATAGTAGAGCTAAATATTTTATTATATTTAAATTAATTAAACTTAAAGTCAAATACTTGATTCTGCTATTTTAAAATGTTTAAATATGTTTCAGGTGTGTGGTTCTACCTTTTCCAACTATAAATTTTATGAAATCTAAATATACATTAAGTGTTTCAGATGAAAATTTAGCATCCAAATAGAAATGTGCTATAAACGTAAAACACATACCAGATTTTTAAGACTTTGGACAAAAAAAGACAAATAATTAAAGTATCTCAATAATGGTTTGTAGTGGTTAGGATCAAATGAAAATAGTTTGAATATATTGAGTTAAATAAAACAGATTATTAAGATTAAATTCACATTTTTCTTTTTCCCTTTCTTTAAATGTAGTCCCCAAAAAATGTAAACTTTCCTGTGTGGCTCTCATTATGTGTCTACAGGACAGTGCTGAATTAGAAGGAATGATGCTTATTTAGACCTGGATAGTGGCAGGAGATACTAAAGGGGAAAGCAGATCTGAGATGGGTGTCAGAGGTGGCATTGGCAGGTCTTGCCGATAAACTGGATGTCAGGAATGAGTGAAAGAAAGGGAGATATCAAAGGTGGTGGCTATGGTTCTGACTCAAGCACTTGTTGGATGATGGTATCATTTCCTTGAATGAGAAAGACTTAGGGGAGGAAAAGACTGTGTGGAGGGAGAGGGGTGGACTTCGGGTTCCTTTGGGACCTAGTGAGTTTGAGATCTTTGTAAGATGCCCAGTGGACAATTGGATGCAGGGGCCTAGAGTTCAAAGTCAAAGCCTGGAGAGAAGATCTAAATTTGGAAGCAACCACCTGGAAAAACTAGGTCCCTCCTCTGGATATGCAGCTCACCACAGACAGACCAACAGACAATGCACTCTCCTGCTCTCTCGGTTACAGAAAAATCTTTGGAATAAGCAAATGTTCTCTTGGACTTTTGAGTCTTCTCTGTATATTACCAGCTCGCTCCTTTTCACTCACCCCCCTTCCCTCCCGTCAGCCCCTTCCTCAGCTCGCCCGCCCCTCAAACTCGCTGGGCAAAACACTGTGGCAAAGGCACTCACTGCAGACAGTCTTCGGCAGCAAGCTATGGGTCAGGATGTTTGCACAAATGCCTCACAGCATCATTTATCTTGAGGGATGTCAACTCGAAAAATGTTAGTTCATGTCACTGTCAGGGTAAATGCCAAAAATTAGCTTTCTTTCATCAGAAAACGGAATAATTAACTTTGCAACTGTTTTCAAAACTGCTAATTAATGGGTTTTACCCACTTGATTTGTCAGGCTACATTGCGAGCTGAACAGCAGCCTGAGCCCCTGGAGGATTCCCATCCTCCCTTTCTCTCTGTCCCCAGCAGAAGTTGGATGAAGTTACAGGTAAACAAGTAGAGAAAAGCAAGGCCAGAGGAAAATGCTGCTATTTGGGAGCTAAGAGTTGTCCTTTTCCTTTCAAAATCGGTCCCCGACCACTCTTCTCTCCCACATCACTGTCCCCAGTTGAACTCAGAATTGTGCTGCTCAGCCTTAGTCGATGGGACCACCATCTACCTACCTCCTAAACTCAGAGATCAGATCAGATTCCTGCCTGTCTCCCTCCCCCAAAGTGGGAGGGCGCGGTGGAGGCAGACAGAGGGGGCTTTGAATGCCAGTTCCAGTCCTTACCAGCTGTGTGACCATAAGCAAGACACATCTCCTCGCACTACCACAGTTTCCTCATCTGTAAAATGGGGTTCATGGTAGACCTATGTCACTTGGTGGCTGAACACTTAACAAATAACAGGGTAAAGCCTTGGGCAGGGTATTTCAGATATAATAAATCCTCAGTTCACATGACTATTATTACATATTTTACCTCACCCTCTCTGTCCACACTGTCCTGCTCTGGCTCAGGGCTGCTCCTCTCTCAACTGGAGTGTTGCCTCTTCACAGAGAACAAGCTCATACCCCACTACAACCAACAGAGAAATGTTCCCGCTATGCAAATCTGGGCATGTGGTAGATTAACCACTGGTCCCAATTCTTACTCCACTGTACCAAAATCATATATCCACACCCTTGACCCTTGCAGGGCCTCCCATTGTTGGGGCATGGGGGTACTTTTCCCACCTCATTGATTTTTTTTATTGTGGTAAAACACACTTAACATAAAACGTATCATCTTCTTCTTCACCAGGCTGCTGTAATACTGGCTGCTAATACTTTCTACCTTCTCTGAGAAATTGCCATTGGCTAAACAGGATCTATCAGCCTGTCGCCAGTAATAGATTAACGAAAGAGAGATGTATCAAAGGGCTTGAAGGTGGGACCAATGGTAGGGTACAAATTTTGCTCCAGAGCTCTGCTTGGAACCAGGCAAAAGTTTATGTCAAGCTGACACCCCATTTTCCAGTAACTTTCTTCTGCTGCTTTATCATACTTCCTTAACTTCCCTTCTCATATAAGACATTTTCACAATTATCCTCATGAGCAATAAATGATTATTGTCTTAAGCCACTAAGTTTTGAGATGTTTTGTTACAAAGCATTGTGAGATGATACAGTTAGAACACATAAAACATGGAATATTATCCAGCCATTAAAAAATGATGGGACTGCCATGTATTGACTCCAAAACATCTAACAAGGCAATTTTGCTTGAAAAAAAATTTGACCACAGAAGAGCATTATAGCAGCATTCTTTCTGTTAAGGCATATCCATTTAGATATTCCAGTATAAAGAAGGGTCTGGCAGGGCCTTCAAAGAGTTAACAGTGTTTATTCCAGGGTGGTGGAATTATGGACAATGTATTACTTTTGTCTTTGTGCTTATTTTACATTACTTGATGATTAAATGGAATTTTTATATGAATTAAAGTGTTTAAACAATTTAAAATAAAATATTTTTAAAAGTTGTTTAAACAAAAAAATTTTACCATCTTAACCATTTCTAAGTGTACCGTTCAGTTGTAAAGTAAATTCACATTGTTGTGCAAAAAGTCTCCAGAACTCTTTTTGTCTTGCAAAATTGAAACTGTACACCCATTAAGCAATTCTTCATTCCTTCCTCCCTGCAGTCCTTGAAAACCATCATTGCACTTTCTGTCTCTAGGAATTTGACTACTCTAGGTACTGCATACAAGTGAAATCATACAGTACCTGTCTTTTTGTGACTGGTTTATTTTACCTACCATAGTGTTTTCAAGGTTCATCCATGTTGTAGCATCTGACAGAATCTCCACCCTTTTCTAAGACCAAATAATATTCCCATCCATGGGGAGCTTGTCCATGTGACTTCCCTTGGCTAATGAAATGTTAGCAGAGGGATGTGATGTATATGGAAGTCTTAAGTGTGCTTGCATAGCTTGGCCCAACCTCTTATGTTCCAAAAACATGCCATGAGGAGATGGTGCCCCTGATAGATGCTGACTCTTCAGTCTGGATCCCAAAATGAAGACACATGGAACAGACTTGAGCCCACCTGGAAGCCTGGAGGCCAATCTGGCCCAGCCAAACCCAGTCAAGGTAAACCAAAATTTAGATGACCTGTGAGCATAAAAATAAATGGGATTGTTATGTGACAACAGCTAACTAATGCAAAGCATGTCACTTCCTCTTCCTGGTTCATGCTGTTCATACTCTCCAAAACTTCCTGCCTGCAAGCACATGGACTCCACAGTATAACCTGGATCTGTGTTTCAGAATAAATCCTGCGAGTAGAGGGTGGGCTGCAGAGGGCAGACTATGGGCCTGAAGATGAGTAGGAGGCTGGGACAGTGGTCTAAGCAACAGTGAAGAAGGCGCAAACTAGGGAAAAGGTAGCTAGCATGCCCTGATTTGGACTTGTTTTAGGATGTTACAGGCCCACAGAGCTGAGGTGGGGCCCTGATGGTGATTCCCTTTTAACCCCACCCCTGCCTAGTGCCCTCCCTGGGTACAGCAAGGAGGCTTAAGAGAGCTTTTGATAACCCACCTTGTCCCTGCCCAAGGGCTGCCTTTCTCCATCACAGCATATTTGGAAGCAAGATACAGGGACCCAACCCAGAGTTTCCTGATGAAAATTCACTCATACAAGGAACCAGCTGTGCTGCTCATCAAAAGATGGCTGGATAAAAAAACGTGGTACATATGCACAATGGAACATGACGCAGTTATAAGGAAGGACAAAATTTTGAACTTCACAGCAACTTGGATGGACTTAGAGTCTATAATACTGCGTGATCTATCACAGAAACAAAGAACCAAGTATCACATGTTCTCACTCATAAGTGGACCTCGAATAACTATCATAATACTATAAGAAAGGGATTGGCAGTAGTGGGAAACTGCCAGGAGAGGGGGGGTTGCACGTTATCAACAAGGGTATCTGCATAATTAACACTTGTATACCTAACCCTGAATTGTACCCCACATATTTAAAATTTTTTAAAAAATTTTTAATCCACTCATTGGCTCATTCAATGTCTATCTTTCAAGCACCTTCTACATCCCAGATATCCTTTTAGACCTTGGGGTACAGCAGTGGACTACATAGACACCATCCCTGCCCACCTGGCGCTTCCTTTCTTGTCAAGGATATGGGCAATAAAACAAATGTATACACAATAGAACATAATTCAGAAGATACTTTTATGTGCTATGAAAAAATAATAAGAGCTAATCATATTGAGTTCTCACTAGGTTCAAGACATTATTTTAAGTGTTTTGGGTGAATTATTTGGCTCAGTACTCTCCACAATGCTAAGTACTTACAATTATTATCATCCACTTTTTAGAGAATGAAGAAACAGAAGAAAAGAAAGATGAAAGAATTTTCCAGAGTCACACAACTGGGACCAGTGGAGCTGGAATTTGAGCCCCTGAAGTTTGATTGTAGCACACACCTACCTAGCCAGTGCCCTCACTGCCTCACACTTATTTTTTGTTCAACTAACATTTATTGAGTTCCTGTTCTGTGCCAGGCTCTAGAGATATGTGTTGGTGAACAAAACAGACAAAAGCCTCTGCCCTGCATGGATATTCCAGTCCAGTGCAGGAAAACAGACAGTAACAGAATTCAAAGACAAATTGTGTCGTATACTATAAAAGGACATTCTGTGAAGACTAATAAAGGAAAGTCATAGGACTGGGGCTGCTGCTCTTTTAGATAGGCCAGACTGCACCTAAGAGGGTCTCTCAGTGGAGGTGGCATTTAAGCAGAGATGTGAAAGAGATGAGGAAATCCTTACTTGCGAGTATTGAGGGAATAGTATTTCAGGCAGAGGGAATAGCAAGCATGAAGACCCAGAGATAGAAATGTGCCTGGCATGTTCAAGAAATAACATGTTCAAGGAAGCCAGAGTGAGCAAGCAAGAGGGTGAAATAAGTGAGGTCAAAAATAGTGGAGGACAGTTTATGAAGAGCTTTGGGGCCAATTAAAAGGACTTTGGGACATGGAAAATCCTATTGCTAAGTGAAAGAAGCCAATATGATACTGGATGAGTTTAACTATATATATGACATTCTTGGAAAGGCAAAACTATAGACACAGTAAAAAATCACTATTTGCTGGGAATTTGAGGGTGGAGGGGGGGAAGAATGAATGCATGGAGCTTAGGGGGTTTTTAGGAAGCTCTTCTGTGTGATACTGTCATGGTGGATAAATGGCATAACACATTTGGCAAATCCATACAATGCACAAAACACAAAGAGTGAACCCCAATGTAAACTAGGAACTTTAGTTAATAATACTGTCTCAATATTAGTTTATCAATTGTAGCAAATATACCACACTAATGCAAGATGTATAACAGGAGACATGGGGAGGGAGCGTGAAAAAGGGAATATGTGAGAATTAGGTATTTTGGGCTCAATCTTTCTATAAACCTAAAACTTCTCCAAGCAATATTCATTTTTTTAAAAATTTTTAAAAGCACTTTGGTTTTCCTGTGAGTGAGACAGGGAGACCTATGAGGCCAGGAAGAGACTGACTTTTCTCTAACAGGACCCTCAGGGGGACTCCTGCTATGCAGAGAATATACTGTAGGGGCCAAGACCGAGGCAGGGGATGATGAGGAGCTGTTGAAAATATTCCAGGCAAGAGACAAGGGCACTTTGGACGGGGTCAGAAGTGACAAGGATAGAGCCAATGGGATTTTCTGATGGAATGCAGGGTCAGAGGTTAGGGTAGAAGCCTGTGGCTTACCCAAGGCAAAATGAGCACATATTTATGGTGCTCAGACAAAGTGGAAAATAGTCTGGATGAATTTGTCTATAATTGCATAATAAAAAGATTAATAAAAGCTATTTTCATTTCCACCATGCATGTGAGCTTTGTGGTTTCGAGTTCATTATTGTTTTTATTCTGAACAGCATATGACCAGGAACACTTTCATCTCTGGAGGTCTCAAGGGATACAGTCCAGGAAAAGGTGCTGTAGTCACCATCATGACTCAGGAGGATCCTGGTTGTGGGTTCTCTCACTCTGAGTGCAGATGCTTTTCATGCCACCCAGGTCTGTAGCCAAGAAGTCAAGGCTTGGGAACCTCTCTGAGCCTCTACAGTCATCTGGTCCTAACCCGCATTGGACACATGGAAAAACTGAGTTCAACTGAGGGAAAGTCATTCTCCCAAGGTCCCACAGCCAGGCAGGGACCACAGTTAGGGCCTTCTGATGCTTAGACCAGAGATCTATCCACCTATTATTTGCTATGTTCGTTTCCTGTGACTGTCATAACAAAATACCACAACCTGGTAGTTTAAAGCAAAAATTCATTCTCTCACAGTTCTGGAGGCCAAAAGTCTGAGGCCAAGAGTTAGTTAGGGTCCCAGTCCCTTCAGAAGATGCGAGGGAGAATATGTTCCTTACCTCTTCTAGCTCCTGGTGACTCCAGGAACTCCTGAGCTTATAGTTGAATCACTCAAATTTCTACTTTCACATTCATGTGAACTTCTCTTCTCTGTGTGTCTCTTCTCTGTGTGACTCTTATAAAGACACTTGTCATTGGATTTAGGGCCCACATAGATAATCGAAGGTTGATCTTAAGACTCTTAATAACTTCTGCAAAGATGCTCTTTCAAATAAGGTCATATTCACAGGTTCCAGAGATTTGACACCCTTACAGAAAGATCATTTTTCAGGCTGCATTTGTGAATGTCCATGTTCTAGATTAAGTTCTCTACCTGTCCAGTCACCCACATCACAGGAGAAAGAGGATGGCCCACAAGATCCCAAAGACCCAGCCTCAGAGAAGTAGGCTGGGTCCTTCTGCACAACTTAATGTGCAGCACACAAATCCCTAGGTTACCCTTTGATCAGGGTTTTGCATGATCCTCTTCCCTTGAACGTGGGCAAGACCTCTCTCTTGTTTCTAGCCAATAGGATACAGAATATATATGAAATAGGATATATTTCATTACCTTTGTAATGAAATATATGTGATTGCACATACCTGACTATGTTAGATTGTTATGCCAATCTTATTAAGAAACCTTCTTCCTTGTGGGATTTGAAGAACTAGCCTACCATGTTATGCACTGCCTATAAAGAGGACCACATGGCAAGGAATTAGAGAAACCTGTGGATAATAGCCAGCAAAGGAGCCACCAAGAAACTGGGTCCTCAGTCTAGCAGGCTGCAAGGTACAGAATGCTGCCAATAAACACATAAGCCTGGAAGTGGACTTATCCCCAGTTAAACTTCAGACAAGACCAAAGCCCTGTTGCTTCTCGGTCTTTTGACTGAGATCAAGTGTGAGACCACAGTCTAACCAACACCTTAACTGCAGCTTTGTGAGATGCAGCCTAGCCATGCTCAAACACCTGATCCAAAGAAACTCTGAAGTAATAAATGTGTGTCTTTTTAAGCTACTTAAGTTTGTAATAATGCTATTACACAGCAATAGATAACTAATAAAGAACTCATCATGGTCTCCCCAAGCCAACTTCTTCTGGTGATTGTCCTTCCACTTACCCAGATGGCAAAAACCTGGATATTACCTGGAGCTCTTTCTCTCCCTCTCAGCATTCTCCCCTCATACCCAACCATCAGCAGTTGTTGACAAGTCTTCCTTCTAAATATTCTCCTGTCTCATGAAAAATACCTTGATGCAATGGTGGCCCCTAAGAACACCATCAGGTGACTAAATCAAAGGCCATGAAACAGAAAGCCTCACAGACTAAATTGAGATGTTTATTTTACACCATTTATTAAAACAATTAAGACACAAAGCAAAAAGTCAAGAAAAAAAGGTGTGGTTGTTTAGTATGGGATACAAATGAGTGGGGGCAATGACCCTAGAGCCCTGGAGTATGCAATAGTCATATGTCCTGTCTCCCTCTTCTCTCTTACACACACACATACACATCAGCCTTTCCCTGGTCTGGGGAGCCAGAGTTAAATTTGAGCAAGAAGACATCCAACACACGTTAAATTTGACCAAGAAGGCCAATCACACACATGCTCTATTGGACAGACCAAGGCAAATATAAAAGACTGGCCACTGTTGTAGTTTGACACTAACCTGCCTAACAGTCATGGACTTTATCTGCATTTCTTAGATAGAACATATGTGGGGCCATAATGAGACCATGATCGGTGACACCAGAGGGTGACCAATTTAGGGGTTATGTAGCTGTCAGAACAAAACTGATAACACCACAACTTGGTCTTTCCACTCATTTTTATTTATAACACTGTCTCACCGTAAGATTTTTTTTAAAAGACAGAGTCTTGCTCTAAGCTGGAGTGCAGTGGCACAAACATAGCTCACTTTAACATTGAACTCTTGGGTTCAAGTGATCCTCCCACCTAAGGCCTCCAGAGTAGCTGGGACTACAGTTGCACATCACCACATCCAGCTAGTATTTTTATTTTTATTTTTTTTTGTAAAAATGGTGTCACACTATGCTGCTCAGGCTGCATATAAGCCATTCAATCAATGATTACCAAGTTACTGACATTCTTACTAGCTGTATTTAACACACCTTTTAAGTTCTGCCTAAGTCTCATAAGCTTACTCATTATGTATACTTAACTCATCATCTCTAAGTTTCACCTCTACAAAGGAGGATCAAAAAGAGTCAGAATTTATTTATTAAAAAATTGTGTATCTATTCTTACATATTTATACTTCAGTCACCTTTAAAGTACTCTCTGTTTAACTCAATACACCCATCAAGATACTTTCTCCATTGTGCAAAACAGTTTCTGAACTCATCAATTTTGATGTCTTTTAGTGCTTCTGCCATTTTTTTGTTTCACCTCTTCCACACAAGCAAAACGTTTCCCTTTGAGTAATTTTGTCACCTGGGGAAACCCAAAAAAGTTGCTCAGAGCAATATTGGGTGAATAAGGAGGATAGGGCATGTGGATTATGCCATTTTTGGTCAAGAACAGCTGAATATGGGCAGTATGGGCAAAGTCCATGGCTGTAAAGCAGGCTAGTATTAAGCTACAACAGTGACCAGCTTTTCATATTCGCCTTGGTCTGCCCAGCAGAGTCATGTGTGTGATTGGCCCCAGCATGTGTGCTGGATGCCCTCTTGCTCAAACTCAACTCTGGTTCCCCAGACCACACATCTGCAGGGAAGGTTGATGTGTATTTCATGATGCCATCATGAAATGGGCAAACACATTGAAAGAATTTTTTTTTAAATTCGCTGAAACCAATTGCAGCCTCTCACAACAATGTTGGATGGTACACTGATGCTGATGGGTTCCTAGAATACTTATCTAGCGGGAGAAGCCTGTACTATAAGAAGCCCATCCTCCAAAAGATAATTCCAGGTTTTTGGGGGTCCCCCCCTTGTATCTCATAAGTTCCTAGCTTGTGAACCATCTATTGCCAACACTTCTTAGGAAGTTCGTCTGTTCTATTTGTTTTTCTTGTCCTTTATACAAAATTACATATTCTCAAGTCATACAGCAAACACACATTACACTTCCTAATCCACCCACTTTCCTGCACCTCTTCCACCTCCACCCTGGTCAAAGCTGCCACCATCTTTCACTTCATCAGCCTCTTCACTGGTCGCAGACTATCACACTGGCCATCCCACAGCATCCAGAAAGTGGCTTTTAAAAGGGAAATCTCTTTCTGTCTAACCTGGCCACAATATTTAACTTCTTGGAGGCATTAAAGTCTATTATGAGGGCAACCCCTTCAGGTCCCCTCCCGCTGTGAGAGTTTTTCTGTTCTCTCAATAAATCCTGCTTTCTCAAAAAATAAAAAATTAAAGTCTATTTTGATATGGCCACAACTCTCTCTCCTCTCTCTTCAAAGTCCTGAATGACCACCCTCAGAACCAGCCCTGCCTGTGCACACGTGCTGCTAGAATGAGCTCTTTCCAGTATGCCTGCTCAACTTCTACATTCCGATCAAGACCCAGATCAGTCATCACCTCCTCTGGGAACCATCCTCTGAGTCTCTCCCCAGTAAATATTCAGGAAAGAAGGGATGGAGGGAGGGAACGCAAGGAGATAAGAGGATAGGGGAGTGAGAAGGAAAAAGGGAGGTGAGCCATAACCAGTCCACTATCAAAGGGCATCACTCCAGAGGTAGTAACTGTCTGCACCTCAAGGTATTCAAGCAAGACTGAATGAAATCTAGGAAAAATAATCACAGGAATGATTCAAACAGAATTTTCAATTGAACCAGATACAGTCTACAACCTTTCCTTAAATTCTGGATGTCCCAATTATCTTTTTGTACAAAACAAACTACCCCAATATTTAGTGACTTGAAACAACAACCATTTTGTCATGTCTTGTGATTTTGTGGCAGGATTCACCTGGAACATTTTTCTCCTCTGTGGCACTGACTAGGTTTACTTGGTGGTATTTAGCCAGCAGCTGGGCTGGTCCAAGATAGCATCATTCACTCATCTGAACCTTGGCTGGAATCATAAGTCTAGGCTTGGTTGGACGCCTCCCCTCCACATAGACTCTATCCTGTCTAGCATGTCTGGCAGTGTGGTCAGACATGCTACACAGTGGCTTGGGCTCCAGGAGACCAAAGTGGAAGCTGCCAATCCTTTTACAAATGAAGCCCAGTACTGACATGGTATCACTTCTTCCATTCTATTGGTCAAAGCATTTACAGGCCTTCTAGAGTCAAGGGAAGGGTAAACAGACCCCATCTCTTGATGAAGCGACCATCAAAATACTTTGCAGCCATCTGTAAATTCCTAGTGCAGAACTGATGACCACACCTCCAGAAAGACTCACCTAGCCTAGGAACAGTCCAGAGAAAAGAACTCCTAAGACCCTGACCACAGCAACTGTGAAAGATAATATATATTTATTGTTGCTTAACGTCGCTTAGTTTTGGGGTAATGTATTACACAGCAGTAGATGATGAATACATTCATCCTCTCCAAGCTGTCACCCTGTCCCTGTCCAAGACAGAGTCCTTCAGGGGAGGAAACCAGGAACTGAACCTCTGATGGATTTCAGGACAGGAACCTAAAGTTGAAGAATTTAGGAAAGTTATGAAACCAGGTCTTCAAAATCTACTACTCAAGCATTCATTTAACAAGCATTTAAGAGTGTCCACCTTGTGCATGTATTTAGCAAAGTGCTGGAGGTAGAAGGGTAAGTAAAAGCAGACATAGTCCAGCAAATCACAGTCCTCTCTGTCTGGGCCCTGTCCCACTGAATTTAACCTAAAAATTCACCCCCAGAGCAGCTACTGCCAGAGGAAAATGGGCCCATGCACCCATAATTATTCACAGCCTCGTCCTGAGCCCATCTTCTCCCTACTCCTCACTCTCCTCTTCAGCTTCTGGCCCCCGGGCTTGTTTCTTCTTACCAGCCCTCAGCCTATTTCTTGGACCTAACACTCTGACTTCAGGCTCCTCTAGAAAGCCACATCCCTGTTCATTTCCAAGTTCTGAACAACACTCAGGTACTGTAGCCGAGTCCTTGGCATCAGCCCCAGGAACCAGACCCAGAAGTCCATGCCGTCGTCCTGAAGTTGTTCTGGATCCATCCTTCCCTGTGCCTCCACGGGCCAGTTCCTCCTTCCACCGAACCCCGACAGTCATCCCTGGACTGGGCTGGCTCTTTGCTTCCCCTCGGGCCCATGAGCCATTGTCCCCAACCAGCGAGGCGCATCTCCGAAGCACCATCTCCTCGGGCTCTTTTGCTGCTCTCTCTGGATTGGGCTCATTTAGTAAAAATTAGTTGGGAATGAAAAAAGCCCCTAGTTTATTAGCGTGCTATTATTCCCCTCCCGCCATCCCCCTGCAGCATGATGGATTGCCTGGTGAGGGGACGCAGCCCCAGCCGGGGAGTGAGCAAGCTCTGCTCGGTCCCCGGCGCAGACAGATGGGGAGGCCGAGTCCTGACCATGATTGATTAGCTCCACAAAGCCTGTTGAGCGGAGTTCCATCAAGATTGATGCTTTCTCCTCATAACAGCATTTCCAAAAAGTTTCTATTACATTTTGATTATGTTTATAGAATCTCGCTGGTCTGGGGGAAGATGCAATCTCGTTCGTTCCCAGTGTGTGTCTGCGTGGGCCGCCACAGCCCTTGCATCTCCCTGCCTGTTGGCCTCTGCAGAGTGACCCTCACTTTCCAGCCAGCAGGAAGGACTTTTGTTGCCTCCCACGATAGGGGTGGAGGAAGTTCATGTGTGTTCTCCCAGTGCCCAGAGTCCAGTCTCAAGACAGCTTTGGTTTTTAAGAGCCAACCGACCATCTCAGGTGTTCTAAGGCCTGGACTTGAAGGTAAAAAGAGAAAATAAGAAAGTAAAAGCATTTTCTGAGATCTGAGATCTGTAGACTGTTGGGAAAGAACTGGGCAGCCCCATTTTTTTTTTACGTGGTTTCCAAGACACAGTTGAGGCCATGTCAAATGTATAGTAAATATATGTTTAAATATTTATATGTTAGCCAGATGTGATAGTACATACCTGTAGTTCCAGCTACTCGGAAGGCTGAGGAGGGAGGATTATTTGAGGCCAGGAATTCAAGGCTGCAGTGAGCTGTGATTGCACCACTGCACTCCAGTCTGGGTGACAGAATGAGATCCTGTCTTTAAACATAAATAAATACATATATGAATGCATCTGTGTGTGTGTGTGTGTGTGTGTGTGTGTGTGTGTGTGTGTGTGTCCTACTTACCCCACAAGGAATTTGAGTGATGTACAAGAAATGGTGAAAAGTGAGTTAACAAAAGAATTAGGACCATAGAAATGAAAATCAAGCTAAAATGTCAAGATCAAAAGGAAAAACTAAGTATATATACGCAGTATGGAATATCCCACTTAGTCTTTATGCTTGGATCTATAATTTGGTCTGAGTTCCCTGATATTGACTATTGAAAAGAGAAACAAAGAAAGTTATTTAGTTCTTTTCCTGCTGTTATTAATAAAAGAATTGTCCAAAAAAAAAAAAGCCAGTTTCTTGGGGGGAATTGTAGGGTTTTTTCAAATTTTATTCTAAAGGAAATTTTGTACTAGAAAGCTATTAATGGGAGACTAAGAGAAATATGTTAAACCAGAGTTTCTCCAGCTCAACACTACTGACATTTTGGACTAGATAATTTCTTCTTTGGAGGCCGTCCAGTGAATTATAAGACACTTAGCAGCATGCCTGGTCTCTACCCACTAGATGCTAGTAGCAAACTCTCCTCAAGTTGTGACAATCAAAAATACCTCCAGGCATTGTCAAATGTCCCCTGGGGTAGCATTGCTAGATTTAACAAATAAAAACTCAGGACGCCCAGTTAAATTTGAAATTCAGATTTTAAAAAGGAATAACATTTTAGTATAAGTATGTCTCATGCAATTTTTGGACATACTTTTGCTAAAATTGTATTTTTTTAATCTGAAATTCACATATAACTGGCCATCCTGCATTATATATCGAGTAAACTGGCCTGATGAGCACCATCCTCTGATGGGAACAAGTTCCCCCAGGCATTTTTCAAACATGATGCACTGCAAGGTGTCCACTCTCCACACCATATTTTTTAAAGTGCTGCAATGGTCAAAACATGTTTTTCTTCAGTACTTCTTTTTATTTATAGATAACCAATATTTTGCCTTCTGTTTTGTATCTTTTTAACTGTAAAGTTTGTGATCTATTGTGGAAATAAATGATATACTTTTTTCAAAACAAAATAAAATTGTAAACTCCGGTAGAGTACCACTGTGTTAAGCAATGCCCTCAAAACAGTCCTTTGGGTAATAATGCAGCCAGAGAATTCCATAAGACTGTTTCTTGTAGCATCCATAGAAGAAATCAAGAGCATAGCTTTACAATATAACTTTAAAAGAGCAATTCTGCAGAGTTCTAAACAATATTGTCCTTCCACACTATTTTCTGACAGTCTTGCTTGATCTAGTGTTAAAACCTGCAGATACTTTGCTGCTATACCCCTAGTCTCTATCCAGAATCCCTCCACAAAAAGAATATGGGGTGAGTCTCAATTGCTGGTCCTGAACGACCCCATGCTAACTTCTCGTGGCCACTGGAATTACAAACCAGACTGAAATTATCTTTAGAAATAATCCATTATAGGGTATCTCCATTGTAAAAACTGGCTAGGCATTTAGAAAAATAACAATTGGATCCCTTCCTCATTCTTCACACCAAAATAAATCTCAGATGTATCAAAAATTTTTAAACAGAAAAATGGAAATTAGAATAGTACTAGAAGAAAATACAGAATAACCTTTTGGAATTTAGGATAGGAAAAGGCTTTTTGTGTCATCTTCTGGACACAAGATCCAGAAGCCCATTGAATAAAAGAAGATTGAGCCAGGTGTGGTGGCTCATACCTGTAATCCCAGTACTTTGGAAGACTGAGGCAGGCGGACTGCTTGAGCCAGGAGTACGAGACCACCTTGGGCAACATGGTAAAACCTCTTGTCTACAAAAAATAAAAAAAATTAGCCAGGCGTGGTCCCAGCTTCTCCGTATGCTGAGATGGAAGGATCGCCTGAGCCCAGGAGATAGAGACTGCCATGAGACGTGATCAACATGATTGTGCCA
The DNA here is from genome assembly GCF_000164805.1 of Carlito syrichta. Taxonomy (NCBI): domain Eukaryota; kingdom Metazoa; phylum Chordata; class Mammalia; order Primates; family Tarsiidae; genus Carlito; species Carlito syrichta. The sequence goes on from NW_007248750.1 coordinate 93,255, forward strand.
CTGAACTCCAGCCTGGATTACAGAGTAAGACCCACAAATCAAAAAAAAGGGGGGAGACAAAGAAGAAGAAAATTGAGAAATTTAACCTCATTTTTAAAAATCAAGTCTCTGTATGGCAAACAGAAAAAAGAAGAGTGACAAACTTGGGCAAGAAGGAAATACAGGCCATATAAAATAGAAGACTAATTTCTCCACTACATAAGGAGGATTTTACAAATTAATTAAGGGGAAAAATAGAAAACTAGGTCAAAAAAATGTGAATAGAGTGTTTCCAGAAAGAGAAATCCAAATGGCTTATAGACACATGAAAGAGTGGTCAACCTCATTCTGCCACAAATTAAAACCATAATCCAAAATCCCTTTTAACCAATCATATGGGCAAAGCTCAAAATGTTGAATAACATGCCATCAGTAAGAGTAGGGGGAAACAGACACTAGCAGACAGGGATTTAGGGAATATACACTCACCCTTGCAAGACATTTTGGTAACATGTATTCAAATTTTAAATGTGAAAATTCACTTTTGATGTTGATTCCACAGGTATATGTGGGAACAAAGATGTATGTACAAAGTTAGTCACTGAACCATTTTTTTTAGTAAAAGTTTATGAATCAAATATCCACCACTACAAATTTTCTTCAATAAATTATGGTACATCCATGCAAAGAAATACTATGCACCAATTTTAAAATATAGAATGGCTGTAGAACATGTAAAAATAATAAATAATCTCCAAGATATATTGTGAAGTGGAAGAAAAAAGTAGGTATTGAAGAGGTATAGAGAATAGTAAGAAAAAGAAGATATATATTCAAACATGCTTTTACGAGCCATGTCTACATGCTTGTGAAATGATGCAAAAAGAAGCTGGTTACATTGGTTACCTCTGGGAAGTGCATATAAGGAATTAGTATGAAGGTTGAGAACAAGATTTACTTTTTAATTAATTTTTAATGGATTGTTTTAACTATGTTATATATTAACTTTTCCAAGTGAAACCAACTAATCTTTGACAAGGGCCAAGAATACACCATGAGGAAAGGATAATCGCTACAACAAATGGTGCTGGGAAAATAGGAAATCCACGTGTCAGAGAAATGAAATTTGACCCCATTTTACCCCATATAAAAATCAACTCAAACCGGGCTCGGTGGCTCAGCCTGTAATCCCGCGCCTTTGGGAGGCTGAGGTGAGTGGATTGCCTGAGCCCACGGGTTCGAGACCCACCTGGGCAGGCGAGACCTCATCTCTACAATAAATTTAAAAAAAAAAAAAAAACGAGTGTGGTAGCGCATGCCTGTAATTCCAGCTACTTGGACGGCTGAGGCGGAAGGATCGCCGGAGCCCAGCAGGTCGAGGCTGCGGTGGCCAGGAGCGGCCACTGCACTCCAGTCTGGGTGACAGAGTGAGACTCCAACTCAAAAAAAAAAAAAAAATCAACTCAAAATAGATTAAAGATTTAAACATAAAACTTGAAACTGTAAAACTGCTAGAGGAAAACATAGAAGAAAAACTTCATGACATTGGTCTTGGCACTGATTTCACCAAAAGTACAGGCAACAAAAACAAAAACAGGCCAGTCAGATCATATCAAATTTAAAAGCTTCTGCACAGGCTAGATGCAGTGGCTCAAGCCTGTAATCCCAGCACTTTGGAAGACCAAGGTGAGAGGATTACCTGAGCCCATGAGTTAGAGAACAGCCTGGGCAACTTGGTGAGACCTCATCTCTACAATAAATTTTTTTAAAAAAACAATTAGCCGAGTGTGGTAGCACACACTTGTAGTTCCGGCTACTTGGAATGCTGAAGCAGAAGGATCACCTGAGCCTAGCAGGTCGATACTGGGGTAGCCATGAGCATGCCACTGCACTCCAGCCTGGGCAACAGAGTGAGACTCCATCTCAAAAAAAGAAAAGAAAAGAAAAGAAAAGCTTCTGCACAGCAAAAGAAATAATCAATACAATAAAAAAGCAACCCATGGAATGGGAGAATATATGTTCAAACCATATATCTGATAAGGAGTTAATTTCCAAAATATACAATAAATTCCTACAATGTAATAGGAAAAAAAATAGTTCAATTTAAAAATGGGCAAAGGACTTGAACAGACATTTTTCCAAAGATGATATGCCAATGACCAACAGGCATATGAAAAGGCACTCAACATCACTAATCATCAGAAAAATCCAAACCGAAACTACAATGAGATATCACTTTACACATTTTAGAATGGGTATTATGAGAAAATTAAAAAGAAAGCAAGTGTTGGCAAGGTTGTAGAGAAATTGGGACTCTTGTACACTGTTGGTGGAAATGTAAAAATCAATTTTTAAATTTAAAAATGTCCAGTTTCTCTTAAAGAAATTTATCTTATGGAATTAACCAGACAGGTACTAAAACTTATGTTCCAAAACATTTATTACACTATTATTCATAATAACAAAAAATTGGAAATGACTTTCACATCTAATAGTAGAAGATTGGTTTAAGTGATGTATGATAGATTTGTATAGTAGACCATTTTGCAACCATTAAAAATCACATTCATAAGGAATGACTTGGGATATGAGAAAATGATTGTGTTATATTATTAAGTGGAAAAAATCAGGTACAAAATAAGATGTACAGTATAAAATCTTGATTTTTTCAAACACATACAGAGAGATGTTTTGGGGATAGGAAAGATATTTCCCAAACATTGGCAGCCATATTCTCTAGGTGGTAGATTTGCAAGTAATTTGTATTCTCTTCTTCAAACCTTTTCTATATATTCCATACTTCCTGTAAAGAAATATTAATTTTATAATTTACAAAAGCACTAAATGTTATGTGAAAAAGAAATGAATTCCTACTGGACAATTAGCCGGGTATGGTAGATGCCAAGTTCCCTAGCTCTTCCTGAGGCTTAGGGTCAGCTTTATCAAACAAAAAGGCTGGGTTCTAGTGGGGGACTGTTTGGATGACAGTCTAATTTTGTTCATTCCCAATTGGGATGGCCATGCTTTAGTCCCATGTTCTCTGCATGAGACAGTAAGTATAGGACAGAGGTGCTAAATCCTTGACATCACCTGGAAATTTTTCTACATGTTTTTGGCTAAAACCACTACCTTTATGTTTAGGAGAAAGCTCTATCAGTTCCTCCAAGCCCATCAAATCAAAGCCCACCACATTCAGCCAGCCTTCCCTGATACCACCTCCTCTGCTTACTTAGGACATAGTACCTCTCCTCCAGCTCCAAGTTGCTTACTATACTTTTAAAATATTTTAAAATTATTAATAATAGCTGCCATCTACTCAGCACTTCATTTTGTACCATAGACTATGCAAAACTCTTTATAAGTATTAGGTCATTCAACCTTTACAACAATCCTATGATTGAAGTCTTAAAGTATACAGCTGAGCAAACTGAGGCACAAAGGGACCTAGTTACTCACTCAGAATCTCGCAGACAGTAAGAGCAATACCAGGACTCATGCTCATTGTGGTGACTTAAAAGACAATAGTCTCAACTAGTATGAAATGCTGACTTACTCATGATGTGCATCTCAGAATCAGAGGCTTTTTCTATTGCTCAGGCCCCGCCAAGTATCCATTTCTCTTTCTGACAGAAGCAACCAAACTTTGCCTTGGGAAACTTTGCCATGCCCTCTTTGCATGGAGGATTTCTGGGACTGTCATTCAAAGTGTCCCATTTGTCCTGGTCATGTGATCCCACCTGAACCAGTCAGGCCCATTCCTAGGACTTTGTGTTTCAAATGGGTAATGCAAAATCAGAAAGGGCCGGGTGTGGTTGCTCATGCCTGTAATCCCAGCACTTTGGGAGGTGGAGGCAAGAGGATTGCCTGAGCGCAGGGGTTCGAGACCAGCCTGGGCAACTTGGCAAGACCTTGTCTCTACAATAAATTTAAAAATTAGCCAGGTGCAGTGACTCAAGCCAGTAACTCCAGCACTTTGAGAGACTGAGGAGAGAGGACTGCCTGAATCCACAGGTTCAAGACCAGCCTGAGCGAGACTTTGTCTTCATAATAAATCAAAAAAATTAGCCAAACATTGTAGCGTACCTGCAGTTCCAGCTACTTAGAAGGTTGAGGCAGATGAATGGCCAGAGTCCAGTAGGTTGTTGCTGGGGTGGCTGTGAGCATGCCACTGCACTACTGCACTGCAGCCTGGACAATGGAGTGAGACTCCAACTCAAAAAAAAAATAGTTATCCCAGCATGGTGGTGTGTGCCTGTAGTTCCAGCTACGTGGAAGGTTGAAGCGAAATGATCACCTGAACCCAGCAGGAAGAGGCTGCAGTGGCCGTGAGTGTGCCACTGCTCTCCAGCCTGGGTGACAGAGTGAGACTCTGACTCAAAAAAAAAAAAAAGGCCGGGCTCAGTCACTCAGCCTGTAATCCCAGCACTTTGGGAGGCCAAGGCAAGTGGACTGCCTGAGCCCGTGGGTTTCAGACCCACCTGGGCAACTTGGCGCAACCTCATCTCTACAGTCAATCAAAAATTAACCGGGCGTGGTAGCGTGCACCTGTAGTTCCAGCTACTTGGAAGGTTGAGGCAGAAGGATCACCGGAGTCCAGCAGGTGAAAGCTGCAGTGGCCGGGAGCATGCCACTGCACTCCAGTCTGGGCAACAGAGTAAGACTCCATCTCAAAAAAAAAGAAAAAACACAGAAAGGGCAGAGGCTCCTTGATCCAACTGGTCATTCCTGATTAACTGGACTCTTTTCCCAGGACTGAACCTATTGACCTCACATGCTCAAAAAAGTACCAGTTTTGCTTGAGTTAGCCAAAGTTTGCTCAATTTAACTTATAAGCAAAAAACCCTACCTGTAAGGACTAGAATATATAAAGAACTCTCAAAACTCAACAGTAAGACACAGAAATTCTCAACAAAATACTAGCAAACCAAATTCCAAGTGTCATTTATCCCAGAAATCCAAGATTGGCTTAACATTAAAAAATCACCAGGGGAAGTGAGGACCAATGAGAGTTCCAAACTTCACCTGCACGTAGACCCCTTATGTACCTAATTCTGACTTGTAACCCACATCTTTAAAATAAAATAAAAAATCAATCCACATAATATATCATATTCACAAACTAAAGGACAAAAACCACATGGTCATATCAATAGATGCACAAAAAAGTATTTGACAGAATCAAGTACATTTTTATTATAAAAAACTCTTAACAAATTGGAAATATGGGAACTTTCTCAACCTAATAAAGGCTACCTATTAAAAAAAAAAAAACAGCTAACACCATACTTAATGGTGAAAGACTAGATGTTTTTCTCCTAAGACCAGGAATAAAACAAGAATACCTGTTCTTGCCACTTCTGTTCAACATTGTACTGGAGGTGCTAGCCAGGGCATTTAGACAAGAAAAAGAAAAACAATAAAGACATCTAGATTGGAAATGAGAAGTGAAACTATTTCTAGTCATAAATGATATATCTTGTAGAAAATCCCAAGGAATCACTAAAAACTATTAGAAGAACTAAGGAGTTTAGCAATCTTGCAGGATACAAGATTGATATAAAAAAATCAATTGTATTCCTATGTGGTTGAAATGTACAATCCAAAAATGAAATTAAGAAACTAATTCAATTTACAATAGCACCAAAAGAATAAAATATTTAGGAATAAATTTAACAAAAGAAATTTAAGACTCATACACTAAAAACTAAAAAACATCATTAAAAAAATTAGAGAAGACAAATATATGGAAAGATATCTGATGTTCATATACGACTTAATATTGTTAAGATGATAATACTCTTCATATAGACCTATTCCTATAAAAATCTCAGTGGCTGTTTTTGCAGAAATTGACAAGCTGATTCTACCCTAAAAATACATATGGAAATGCAAGAGTAGACAAAAAAAAAAACCAATAGAATAGACAAAAACAATCTTGAAAAAGAACAAATGGGATGACTCACACTTCCCAATTTCAAAACCTACTCTACAGCTACAGTAATCAGGACATTTTGGTTCTGGCATAAGAACAGAAATATAGATCAGTGGGATAGATTTCAAAATCTAGAAATAAACCCTTACATTATAGTCAATTTATTTTCAAGAAGGAAGCCAAGGCAATTCAATGGAGAAAAAAATCATCTTTTCCAAAAATGGTGCTGGGACAACGACATAGCCACATCCAAAAGAATGAAAATGGACTTCTACCTCACACCATATGAAAATTAACTTAAAATCAATATTGGAGACTTAAATGTAAGTGTTAAATCCATAAAAGTCTTAGAAGAAAACATGAGTAAATCCTTGTGTCCTTGGATTAGGCAAGGGTTTCTTAGATATAACACCAAAAGCACAAACCTCAAGAGAAACAGATACTTCAACAAAATTTAAAATGTCTGTGCATCAAAGGACATGATCATTAAAGTAAAAAAAAAACAACCCACAGAATGGGAGGAAGTATTTGCAAATCACGTATCTGACAAGGGACTTGTATCTAGACTGTATAAAGAACTCTTACGAATTGACCAAAAAAATTAACAAGCCAATTTTAAAATGGGCAAAGAATTTGAACAGACATTTCTTCACTATATATAAATGTCTAATACTTAAATTAAAGATTCTCAATATAATTAGTCATTAAGAAAATGAAAACCAAAACTACAATGAGATACCACTTCATGTCCACTAGAATGGCTATAATAAAAAATGTGGGCCGGGTTCCATGGTTCAGTTTGTAATCCCAGCACTTTGGAGGGCCAAGGCGAGTGGATTGCCTGAGCCTGTGGGTTCGAGACCAGCCCAGGAAAATTGGCGAGACCTCGTATCTACAATAAAAATCAAAAATTAGCCAGGCACCGTAGCATGCACCTGTAGTTCCGGCTACTTGGAATACTGAGGCAGAAGGATCACCCGCTCCCAGCAGGTGGATGCTGCAATAGCTGTGAGCGTGCCACTGCACTCCAGCCTGGGCGACAGACTGAGTCTCCAACTCAAAAATAAAAAATAAATAAATAAAAATATGAACAATAACAAATGATAGCAAGGCTGTGCACAAATTGGAACCCTCATATATTGCCTGTGGGAATGTAAAATGTTGCAGCCACTCTGGAAAACTGTTTGGCAGTTCCACAAAACAGAGTTATAATTCCAATGCTTTGAGAGGCCAAGGTGGGAGGATTATTTGAGGCAAGGCATTGGAGACCAGCCTGGGCAATGTAGCAAGAGCTGTCTCCTCAAAAAAAAAAAAAAAAAAAAAGAAAAGAAAAAAATCAGCCAGACATGGTGGCATGTGCCTATAGTCATAGCACCATGGAAGATTGAGGTAAGAGAATCACTTGAATCCAGGAGTTCAAAGCTGAGGTGAGCCATGATCATAACACTGCACTCCAACTTGGGTAACAAGCGAGACCTTGCCTCTAAATATATATATATATACTTTTTTTTTTAAACATAGAGTTGCCATAAGACCCAGTAATTCCATCCCTAAATATATACTCAAGAGAATTAAAAACACAGGCCAGGCTCGGTGGCTCAGCCTGTAATCCCGCGCTTTGGGAGGCCAAGGTGAGTGAATTGCCTGAGCCCATGGGTTCGAGACCCGCCTGGGCAACTGGCAATACCTCATCTCTACAATAAATCAAAAAAATTAGCTGGGCATGGTAGCGCATGCCTGTAGTTCCAGCTACTAGAAGGCTGAGGCAGAAGGATCCCCGGAGCCCAGCAGGTCGAGGCTGCGGTGGCCTGGAGCGGCCACTACACTCCAGCTTGGGCGACAGAGTAAGACTCCAAACACACACACACACACACACACACACACACACACACACACACACACACAAACACACAAATTTAAACATAAATGTTTAGAGCAGCACTTTTTTTAAAAATTTTTTTTGAGTTGGAGTCTCACTCCATCCCCCAGACTGGAGTGCAGGCCCAGGCTCACAGCCACCCCAGTGTCAACCTGCTGGGCTCTGGCAATCCTTCCGTCTCAGCCTTCCCAGTAGCTGGAACTACAGGCACGTGCTACCATGCCCGTCTTATTTTTGTGATTTATTGTAGAGAGGAAGTCTCAACATGTTGCCCAGGCTGGTCTCAAACCCTCGGGCTCAGGCGATCCTCTCGCCTCAGCCTCCCAAAGTGCTGGGATTACAGGATTGAGCCATCGCGCCTGGCTGGTTGAAATATTTTAATAGCTGAAAAATGGAAACACAAATGTCTATCCATTGGTAAATCAATAAACAAAATGCAGTATACCTACATAATAAAATATTATTCACTCACAAAAAAAGATGAGGTTCTGAAATATGCTACAGCGTGGATAAAACTTGAAAACATGCTTAGTGAAAAAAGCAAGATACAAAGTGTCATATATCATATTATTTCACTTACATGAAATGTCCAAAACAGGCAAAACCACACAGACAGACAACAGATTAGTAGTCGTCAGGGGCTGGGGAAAGAGGAGAATGGGAAGTAAATGTTAATGGGTATGAGGTTTCATTCTGGAGTGAGGAAATGCTCTGAAATTAGACAGTGGTAATAGATGCATGACTTTGTGAATATACTAAAAACCACTCTTACACTCTTACACTTTAAAAGGGTGAACTTTATAGTATCTCAATTATATATAATTAAAGCTGTTATTTATGAAAGAGAATGGGCTGGACTCGGTGGCTCAGCCTGTAATCCCAACACTTTGGGAGGCCAAGGTGAGTGAATTGCCTGAGCCCGCATGTTCGAGACCAGCCTGGGCAACTTGGTGAGACCTCTTCTCTACAATAAATAAAAAAATTAGCAGGGCATGGTAGCACTCATTTGTAGTTCCGGCTACATGGAAGACTGAGGCGGAAGGATCGCCAGAGCCCAGCAGGTCAACGCTGGGGTGAGTGTGAGTGTGCCACTGCATTCCAACCTGGGTGACAGAGTGAGACTCCAACTAAAAAAAAAGAGAGAGAATGATAACTCTTTGGGAGTAATGCATATGTTAATTAGCTAGATTTAGTTAATACCACAGTGTTTACATACTCTAAAACATCATCTTGTACACAATATATACATAACATCTATCTGCAAAAATAAATGAATAATCAAAAAAATAAATAATAAAAAAGAGAGCTTGCTCAAAAATAAAAGAACTGGCCGGCATGGTGGCTCAAGTCTGTAATTCCTGCACTTTGGGAGGCCAAGGTGAAAGCGTTTGGCGGTAATGGGAAACTGTCAGGGGAGGCAGGGTGGGATTGGCAGTTCAGGGAAACTGCTAGGGGAGGGAAGGGCATACCTCATCAACAAGGGTACCTGCATAATCAACGTTTGTATACCTACCCTGAATTGTACCCCACATCTTTATAATTTAAAGAAAAAGTAAATAAAAATTTTAAACAAAGCCAAACAAAAAAGAAAAGAAAGGATCACTTGAGCCCACAGGTTTGAGATCACCCTGAGCAACATGGTGAGACCTCATCTCTACAATAAATCAAAAAAATTAGCCAGGCATGGTAGCATGCACCTGTAGTTCCAGCTACTTGGAAGGCTGAGGTGGAAGGATCCCCAGAGCCCAGCAGGTCGACACTGGGGTGGTCGTTAGCATGCCACTGCACTCCTGCCTGGAGGAAAGAGTGAGACTCCAACTCAAAAAAATAAATAATAATAAATAAATTCAAAAACCTCAACAGTAAAAACGTAAACAATCCAATTAGACAATGAGGCCAGGTGAAGTGATGCATGCCTGTAATCACAGCACTTTGGAAGACATATGCAGGAGGATCACTTGAGTCCAGGAGTTCAAAACCATTCTGAGCAACATTGTGAAACCCTGTCTCTAAAAATAATAATAATAATAATAATAATTGCCAGGCGTGGTGGTACACACCTGCAGCCCTAGCTACTCAGGATGCTGAGACAGGAGGATCATCACTTGAGCCCAAGAATTATGGTTCTGTGGTGAGCTATGATTGCACTCCAGCCAGGGCAACACTGAAAGACTCTGTCTAAAAAAAAAGGAGATTAGAAAGTGGGCAAAAGACACAAAGAGACATTTCACCAAAAAGGACATGCAGGTGGCAAATAAGCACATGAAAAAATATTCAATATTGTTAACCATTAGAAAATGCAAATTTAAACCACAATGAAATGTCACTACACACCCATATGAATGACTAAAATAAAAAATAGTGGCAAATATTTTTAAAAATCAACTTCATTTTGAAAAAATAGTGGCAACACCAAATGCTAGCAAGGACACAGAGAAATTGGATCACTCATCTATTACAGGCAAGAATGTAAGATGGCACATCCACTGTGGAAAACAGTTTGGCAGTATGTTATAAAAACTAAACATACAATTACCATATGTCTCAGAAATTGTACCCTTGGGTATCCATCCCTGAGAAATGAAAATTTATGTTCACACATAAGAGAAACTGTGTAAAAACGTGTACACGAATGTCCATAGTATTACTACTTATTAGTAATAGAAAAAAAACCTGGATGCCCTTCAATGGATAAATGCTTAAACCCTTTTACATTCACAACATGGAATAATGCTTACTAATAAAAATGACTGATAAACACAATCTTGATGAGTTTCCAGGGAATCATGCTGAGTCAACAGAGTCAATCCCAAAAGGTTACAACTGTGTGATTCCATTTATACAGAATTTTTGAAAAGACAAAAAAATCGAGAACCAACTAGTAGGGGCTGGGAGCGGAGGGAGGTGGGCATCAGCCTTAAAGAGCAACACAGGGGTTTTTGTGGCAACAGAATATTATGTATCTTGACTGTGATAGGAGATACATGAAGCTACACATGTAATAAAAGTGTATATAACCAAATACACACACACACACACACACACACAAATAAAACTGGGTAAATATTCATTGGATCTGTGAATTGTATCAATGTCAATATTCTGCTTGTGATATTGTATTATAGTTTTGCATATTGTATTATAGTTTTACAAAATGTTACCACTGGGGTATTTATGGGTAAAGGATATTCAGGATCTATATGATCAACAACTAATCAAGGTCTAATTCTTAAAAATCCCTGTCTGCTATGATAGAAGAAAGGAAGGAGGGAGGGAGGGAGGGAGGGAGGGGAGGAAAGTAACATTTACTATGGAGTTATCCTGTTTCAGAATCCAGCCTCTTTAACATCTGGTTGGAGATAAATACTATTATCCCCATTTTATAGATGAAGAAACTGAGGCTCAGAGAATAACCACCTTATTTTTGAAGATGCCCTTTGAAGAGTTAGGATTCAAGCCCTGCTCTCTGACTCTGTCTATCTGCCGCCATCCTTTAGCCAAACACAGCCGTCAATCAAATATAGGCAATGACTGCATTACTCAAGACGAAACTGAAGCCAGACTGTAAGATGCAGTCCACAAAATTCATGATTTCTTCCCCCATCCCGGCTCCTTCTACTTGGTCCCTTTTTTCATCTGGATTGGGTTTTTATTTCTGTATTTATTGCACGCGCAAATTACAGATGAGAACATCGACTACACAAGTCATTACTCAGTAGCATCTTCCCAACTGCCACCGGACGAGGACCGAACAGCTTGTGGTTAATTTGCTATATAATCACTGCCTGTGACGGGGGAGGGGCAGAGCTGCGCCTGTGCTAATATTAGGAAAGGGGAAGCTGAGCAGAGAGGACTCCAGGGGCATGTGGAGGGAGGGTGGTGATGAATCAGAAAGAAAAGGAGAGTGCTGATGGGGAGCAGGGGAAAAGAGCTTCTGGGAGGGTCTGCTCCTCTCCCAAGGGGTAGGAGTGCCCCATCTGTTAGTCATGTCTCTATGGAAGAGTAGACTAGAACCCCCATTCTCCTAACCCCTACCATCTCCCAGCCACCTCCACTGCCACTTCCCCTCAGAGAAGGAATATTTGTATGCGATGCTGCATCTGCTGAGATGGACACCTATAGAACGGTTTCATGGGGCAGAAGGAAACTTACCAGTAGGGAGGAGTTATAACTTCCATACACATGTTCTAATAATTCAATAGGAAAAAAGGACAACAATCCAATTAAAAATGGGCAAAGGATATGAACAGGCAGATCACAGATTAAGAAACTTACCCTCTAAACACAAAAAGATGCTCAACTTTCCTCTTGATAAAAAAGTACATTTCAATCAAAACCACACTGAAATACCTTTTTTTTTTTTTAAACCTATCAGATTGACAGAGATGAAAATGCTGGAACACATGCTGTGCTGCTGGCCAGAGTGGGGATAAACTAGGAGTCTCAAAGGTTGGTGGAAAGAAGAATTGGCAGTTTCCTGGGACGGCAATTTGGCACTCTCACAATTTTTGATGCATATACCCATTGACCCATTAATTCTACTGCTCTAAAACATATTCCACAGACATACTTGCATATATGTATGCAAAGTTGGATGTACAAGGCTATTCAGTGCAGCACGCCTTATAATAATAGAAGATTGGAGACAGTCTGAATGTCCATCAAGAGGGGACTGCTTAAATAAATTGCAATACACTCATACAATAGAAATCTTTATGGCTGTTAAAAAAGAATGAGGCAGCTCTTTATGTACGGATATGAAACAATCTTTAAGATATATTGTTAAGTGAAAAAAAAAACCCCAAGTGCTGAACAGTGTGCTTAGAATGCTGCTATTTGTGAGAGATTTTTAAGGATATACACACACACACATCTCCGCGGATCTATGCAGAGGATTTCTCTGGAAGGATGACAACATTTGCAATGTTTGATTCTGTAGGAAGAAAAACATTCTGGGGGTGAAGAACAAATAGGGAGGAAGACTTGTTGCTCCTTGTTTACCCTGTTTACCATTTGGTCTGTGGTGCATATGCATGTATCACCAATTCTAATTAATTAGTAATAGGGTTTTGTTAGCTCTCTTTTGGTCCCTCTTGCCAAGGAACCAAACCTTGGCTTGAGACCCAAGGCTCTTTCCAGTTTGACTGTAATATGTGCCCCCTCATTTTCTGACATGCCAAGCACACTCCTCTCTAAGCATACTGAATGTTTACTTCTTCCAAATGTGTCTTGTTTTTTATACCTCAGGACCTTTGTACCTGCTCTTTTCTGTGTCTGGAATTCCCCTTCACATCCTTACTTGCTTTATACAATTTTACTCATCCTTAAAGATCCAGAACAAACATGATCCCCGAGTATGGCCTTCCCTGACCTCCCCAAAAAGAGTTAATCCCCCTCCTCTGCAGTCTCACAGAACCCTGGACAGTTTTCCATAACTAAGGAGGCACCTGGATGAGAATGTGCCTCTGATTCATTTTCAAAAGAGGGCTGCTGATTTGGTCTGTCCCCAATGGGGACAGTGAGGGTCTACACAATGTATATGATGTGCCTGAGAGACCCAAGAGATTAAAAAATAACTCTAAGAGAACTATTACTATATGAATTCCTACCTCTCGTTCACTGTATTTGTTTGCAGTGTTTGTACTTAGAATTTTAAGTTTAATTTTTGTTTGTCTCATAAAATAACCGATTGCTTCCACAACTGCTGCTAGCAGTATGTGAATGTCACGTTATAAACCCCTCCCGGACATTCCTTTGCTTAGCCTGTCTGCTGACATTCCACTCTGCTCATTTAGCAACTCCCCAGTCA
>NW_007248750.1:106937-125528 GCF_000164805.1 Carlito syrichta
AAAGACCCTTGTGTGTTTGCATCAGAGCTGGCTCTTTGTGGTCTCTATCTCTCTCATTAGGGTCCCGGGTTCAACAGTGCCCACCTCCCCAAAGAATGGGGAACAGATCAGAGTACCACAACATGGTCCAAGAAAAAAGATCTCATAGACCCGAAAGTGAGGCTCTCCATGCCTATCAACATATTGAAGGCTCTAAGCAGCTGTCTTCATTTGAGCTACTATAACAAGGTACCATAGACAGTGTACCTTAGAAACAACAGGAATTTATTTCTCACAGTTCTGGAGACTGGAAGCCCAAGATCAGGGTGCCAGCATCATTCTGGTGAAGCAGCTCTTTCAGGAGGCAGATTCATGGCTTCCAGTTGTATCTTCACATGGTGGAAAGGGACGGAAGATGAGAGAGCTCTCTGGGGTCTCTTTCATATAGACACTAACCTCCTTCCTGTGAGCTCCACTCTCATGACCTAATCACCTCCCAAAGGCCCAACCTCCTCATACCATTACATTGGGGATTAGGATTTCAACATATGAATCTGGTGGGGGGGGACATATACATTCAGTCCATAACATCAGTCTTGCAAGGGGAAAAAAAAAACTGTCGAATTTATTTTTAATTATCAAAATTTAACATCATGTTCCTTTCTTTTTAACCATAGAATTTACCTCTCTTGGAATACCTATGAACATCCCACAGAGCTACCATTCTATAGGAGAAAATAAAAAACCTTTGTGAAATGTTGATCTAGAGCAATAATACTCAGAGGGTTTCTTTAATTCAGAAATTTACATGGACAATAATAGGATTTGGAATGTTGGGACTCATCCTGATTGAGATCCCCAAGCAATCTGCTAACTAGCTAATTTAAATTATACATCCTACAGCTTTAATAAATACATAGAATGTTTCAGGTTAATAGCCCAGTTGTTTCTTGCTAAGGAACTGGTGACTTCACAACAAGAAGAGGAATAAGCAGTCTTCATCCTGGATCAGGATTTCTCTGACTCTTGTTTGCAATCTATCACAGAACAACAGACCGAATACCACATGTTCTGGGACCTGAACATTAATCACAATAGCATAAGGGAGGGATCGGCAGTCTCAGGACACTGCCAGGGAAGGGAGGAGGGGGGTACACATGACAACAAAAAGGGTACCCGATCCTAAACCGGGGGAAGTGAGGACTGGTTGGGGTCCAAATTTTACCTGCAAGTACATTATTTATGTACCTAATCCTGACTTGTACCCCACATCTTTATAATAAAGTTTAAAAAAAATAAAACCTTTAAAAAAAGGAATAGGGTCTTTCTCCCTCCCCTTTGGTCTGTTCCACATATCCCCCTCTGAGTGGTCATGGGAAGGAGTTTAATGCCTCAGTCTATAGATGGAATGATTAACCTCCAAACTGAACCCAATTGGAACGGTTTCCCCACTGGGCAGAGGGCATGAACCTTTGGTGCTTTGAGGGTATTATTCACTTTCCACACATCTTTGGCCTCAACCTCCATCCTGAACTCTTTACCCTAACCACAAGCACGCAAATTCTCACTGCAACCAGATCTCTGGACTCACCGTCCTGGTGATAGCCTTGCCAAGCTTCTGAGGGTTAACTTTTGGCCTTCCTTTCCAACTCCCTCACTGAGTCACCTTTTTGGTAACTGGGGAAATGCCCCACCTGGCCCAGGCTTCCAGCACACTGCTCCTTGGTGTCATGGCCTCCGGGTTCTCTCCTTCTAGATAGCAGGTGGAAGAACAGAGGCTAGAGAAGGTAGACTCATTCCTTAATCTCCTTGACCTAAAATTGACACAAAGCGTTCCTGATCTTCTGAGCGCAGTGGCTCATGCCTATAACCCCAACACTTTGGGAAGCCAAGGCAGGAGGATGGCTTAAGTCCAGGAGTTTGAGATCAGCCTAGGCAATATAGTGAGACATTGTGTCTACAAAAAATAATTTTTAAAAATTAGTTGGGCATGATGACACCTATACTCCTAGCTACTTGGGAGGCTGAGGTGAGAGGAGTACTTGAGACCAGAAGTTCAAGGCTGCAGTGAGCCATGATCATGCCACTGCACTCCAATCTGGGTGACAGAGTGAGACCCTGATTTTTAAAAAAAGAAAGTGTCCCTGCTCATGATCCACCAATGAAAACTACTCATGTGGCCCCACATGAATGCAAAGGAGTCTGAGAAATGTAATTCCTGTCTGGGCAGCTGCCCCTAAGCACCAATTCTCTTCTACAGAGAGGGAAGCACTAACTTTTGGAGGTCAGCAAGCCATCTATACCTCACCATGGCACTCCTAATAATAACGATGAGGACAGAAATAGTAATAACCAATGCTAATGATAACAACAACAACTAGCATTCATTAAACACATCCTCCGACCCCATCATTGTGCTGAAAGCATTCTAAGCATCATAGATTCACTCCTCCATCCTCCCTATGAGGTTAGAAGACTTCTGCTTCTGATCTGACTTGTAGGAATGGGACAAGATCCTGCTCCACTCTGCCCTCTGCAGACATACTCCCTGCCATGATCAACTCTTACATCTATACCACACAGGCAGTCATGCTACCTGCCCCCCAACCCCTGCCACAGACCTGGGGGAAAGAACACAGAGGCCATCTGAAGGGAGCTTGAGTTTATCTTAATCATAGAGGCTTAATCACAGAGGTTGAGCCTACAGTTTACAGGCTAGGCCTGAGCTCTGGGTCTCTCAAAAGCCCACAGTTGGGGAAGAGTAGTTCTCATCCTGGTATGAGCACCTCTGCAACTGGGATCTCATCAAGAGTCCTCTCCAGACAGGGGAGGTTCAGCCAGAAAAGTTGTTATCATCTTCGCTTCCTACGGCCTGCTCTCCGTACATTAGGAGGCCCCCATATGATAACCATAAAAATGCATCTCCCCTTTTTCATCTTATTACTAGGGGAATGAATGATGGACTCACATGGTCCAGAGACCTGAAGGTAGGTGGAGGTTTGCCTTTATACTCAAAAGAAAGAGCTGATCCCTGTGTCTGAGTTCACTGGGCCAGTGATACATACAAATTTACCCCATTTTAGAGATGGAGGAACTAGCGTTAGACTATGTTAAGAATATGCAGTTGTAGAGCTAGGAAAGATGACTGAAAGATGGGTTTGGCTCAAGATGGGGCCTCTCAAAGCATCTTGCATGGGTGCTTGGGCTTCCTACTCAGAAGTATTGAGTCCACACCCACACACCAGTCTATAGCCTGAAAACCTCCCCAGACTGATCGGGGAAGCAGGGGCGTGGTCTGCAACCTAGAAGCAGCTGTGCAGGCAGCAGATGGTAACCATTGCCTCTCAGATGTGTTGTTTTTTTTTTATCGCATAGGTTTTTTTCTTTCACATTATGAATTTTTTTCTGAAATCTTTAAAAACATGGGCTTTAGAGCAGCAGAGGTGGCTGTGTGTTTCTGAGAGATCCAGAGCCCATATTCAGTCTGTCAGCCTGCTGGGATCTTTGCCTCTGTGACACATGAATAAAGTAAGTTCAAGTTTACTGCCAGGGATATTCCCCTGAGATGGACTAGTCCCCAGGAACTAGAGGAGCCCTAGTTTTCTGGAGAACTATGCTCCAGGACAATCTTGTCCCAGCCCCAAAGATATTGGGTAGGAAGCCCAGGAGAATAAGGACTTGGGGGGGGAATGCCTAGTGCAGATGAGAGTTCTGGGCTCCAAACATGTATGATCCTTCATAGGAAGGAACCAAGAACAGCATAACCTCAAACAAGTGACGGAACCTCTCTGAGCCTCAGTTTCTTCATCTGTAAAATGGGGATAGTATTACCGAACACCCCCTTGTGTTATTAGGAGAACTGAATAAGGTTTACAAAAGGGCCTAGTACGGGACCTGGCTCCCACTACTTTCCCAGTAAAGGTTAGCTTTAATAATTCTTTTTAAGCCAAATGAAAGAGAAAAAGTAATCAATGATGCAAAGACCAGAGGAGACAAGACCCTAAAGCCCAGATGGAGGGGTCATGGATGGACTGGCTGGGTCAGAGAGGTCCCTGACCTTACCCAGCAGAAAGGAGGGTCTGTCCCCAGTTGAGTCAGGACTGGGGGGAAAGGCTTTGGTAGCAAACAGATTCTCTTCATAGGGGTCAAGCTGTCAGTTTTGCAGGCGGAACTGAGAGCCCTCAGCCTGGAGACACTGACTTCCAGGAGCGCGGAGGCAATACATTGACCTACAGAAGGAAAACAGGATGCATTCCCTAGTGGGAGGTGGTGGTGCTGGCCCCTTAGAAGTCCCCTGGGTCAGGATGGAACTCTCAGCTGGAGTGGGACCTTGAACTACCAAATCTTATGGGCCCTCCAGATGACAAGGTGTCATTTAAATGGAATCCTTCTGACATCCCAGTGATTTGAAGACTATGATTCCCATTTTACAGATAAGGAAGAGGCTGAGAGAAAGGAAAATACCTCATTCGTTCATTTATTCACTCAACCAGTTACTTCAATATTGAGTGCCTAATATGTGCCAGGCACAGTGCTAGGCCTCCAGAAATAAAGAAGTAAACAGGGAGGGCAGAACCTGACCCACATGGAGCACACAATCCAGGGGAGAACAATTAACAGATAATCAAGTGAGAAATACGTTGTTATTAATTATTCATTGTGACTAAACAAAGGATATGGGGTAGGTTGAATGATTAGTTCCAATTCTCCACCCCTCTCTACACCAAGCCTTCACCATGTAATATTGCAGTCCCTCCCATCCATGGACTCTGGCCAGTTTGTACATTGTTTAGAAAAAAAAAGAAATAAAAATATTTGCTAAGAACATTGTTTTGGCCAATGGGATGTGAGTAGTCACTACATAAGCAGAAATTTGAGATGAGCTTGTGCAGGGAGGATCGTCCTCTTACACTTCAGCCATAGTCATGAGAACATGCCCTGGCTGGTCTGCTGACTCCAGGAGATGGATGAGAAGTGGATGAGAGCTGAGTTACCAACCCACATGAAATGAATATTTACTACTGAATGTCACTAAGATTCTGTGTTTTTGGCTGTTGTAACGCAGCAATTGCTGACCAATATGGAGCCTGATGAAAGTTAATGAGATAGGAAGATAAATGATAAAGCGAGACTGGGTTTAGATGGAAGAAAGGAGGAGAGTCTATTTCTTTGGAAAATAAATATTCAAATATAAATGTGAGTAATTCATAGACACACAAGGGTGCAAAAGTGGCGAAAGAGAGTTTCACAGGCAGCGGGAACAGCATATGTAAAGGCCCTGAGGTGAGGAGGAACAGAACGCATCCCAAGAAGACCAGAAAGCAAGGGAGAAGGTAGTGACAGAAGGTGACATCAGAAAGGAAGTTGAGGAAATGATCATACAGACGTGTGGCCATGGCATAAAGTTTACACTTTATTTAAGGGCAGCAGGAAGCTGATAAAGAGTGTTGAGCGTGGCAGTGACCTGACAAAAATTCCTTCTGCTATTAAGTGGAAAATGGATTGGAGGTGGTAAGAGTAGGGAGAGGGAACCAGGGAGGAGGCTTCAGCAATCACCCAAGTAGCAGGTGGTGGGCCAGACCAGGGAAGGGACCATAGAGACAGAGAAAGGGGGACAAATCTGAAAGGCATTTGGAAAGTAAAAGTAATAGGACTTGTTCAAAAATAAGCCCACATAGACGTGATTTTTAACAAAAGTGCCCAGGCAGTTCAATGGAGAACAAACGCAAAAAATAAAAAATTTTAAAAACTCAATCCATATCTTGTATGGCAATAAAAAACTAACTCAAAACTGAACATAGAGTAAAATTCATCAAAATTTAAAATATTTTGGGGGTAAAGGTTGCCCCTAAGGTGACCCACCTACTTTGCAGGATGCCTGGGAGTTTCAGTCTGCCCACCCCCCCCTTACTTAAAAAAAAAAAAAAAAAAAAAAATATATATATATATATATATATATATAATATTTCTATTTCAAAGGACACTATCAAGAAAGCAAAAAAGAATGAGAGTGAATGTGAAAAGAACTCTCTATAAAATAGGAGGAAATACTTGCAAATCATTTATCTGATAAGGTTCTGGTATCCAAAATATATAAAGAACTCTTACAACTCAATGACAGAAAGATAGATAACCCAATTTAAAACCAAGCCAATGATTTGAATAGACATTCTTCAAGGAAGATATCCAAATACTCGATAAGCACATGAAGAGTTACTCAACATAATTAATCATTAGGGAAGTGCAAATCAAAATCACAATGAGATACTGTTTCATACCCATTAGCTGAGCTATAATCAAAAGATGAATAATAACAAGTGTTGGTGAGGACATGCAATAACCCTCATACATGGCTGGCGAAGCTGCTTTAGAAAACAGTTGTCAGATCCTCAAAAAACATCACCTTACCACATGACCAATAATTCCACTCCATGATATATACACACAAAAATAATAATCAACTGGGCGCAGTGGCTTAAGCCTGTAATCCCAGCATTTTGGGAGGCCGAGGTGAGGGGATTGCCTGAGCCCACGAGTTCAAAACCAGCCTGGGCAACTTGGCAAGACCTCATCTCTACAATAAATCAAAAAATCAGCCGGGCGTGGTAGCACATGCCTGTAATTCCAGCTACTGGGAAGGCTGAGGTGGAAGGATCGCCGGAGTCCAGCAGGTCGAGGCTGCTGTGATCGGGAGCAGCCACTGCACTCCAGTCTAGGTGGCAGAGTGAGACTCCAACTCAAAAAAAAAAAAATTAGCCGGGTGTGGTAGCACTCTCCTGTAGTTCCAGCTACTTGGAAGACTGAAGGGGAAGGCTCGCCTGAGCCTTAGCAGATTGACACTGGGGTGGCCGTGAGCGTGCCACTGCACTCCAGCCTGGGCGATGGGGTGAGACTCCAACAAGAAGAAGAAGGAGAAGGAGAAGGAAAAAAAGGAGAATAATAATAATAATAAGTTATTATTAAAAATTGTATGCAAATGTTTTGGCAGCATCATTCATAAAAGAAAAAAAAAAGAAAGAAAGACAACAACCCAAATGTCCACCAACTGATGAGTGGAATCACAAAATGTGACCTATCTATACAATATTACTGAATGGAATATTCAGCAATAAAAGAGAATATGGGACTGACACCTGCTACGACATGGAAGGACTGTGAAAACATTGTGCTAAATGAAAGAAGCCATTCACAAAGAATTACCTATTGTGTGATCCCATTTTGATGAAATGTCCAGAAAGGACAAATCCATAGAGATACAAGTAGATGAGTGATTTCCAGGGGCTGAGGGAAGAGAGAAATGGGTATGACTGCCAATGAGTATGGAGTTTCTTTTGGGGTGATGAAAAATGTTCTGGAATTAGACAGTGGTGATGATTGTATAACTTCATGAATATACTAAAAACCACTAAACTGTACACTTTAAATTAGTGAACTGTATGGTTATGTAAACTTTATCTCAATAAAGCTGTTAAACCAAAAAAAAAAAACATAGACCTAAATGTAAAGCCTAAAACTATAAATCTTCAGAAGAAAATATAGGAGAAAATCTTTGTATCTTTTGTATCTTGTATCTTTGAGTTAGGCAAAGATTTCTTACATATAACATCAAAAGAGTGATTCACATAAAAAATTGATAAATTGGACTTGATTAAATTAAGAACTTTTAATCTTTGAAAGACACTGTTAAGAGAATGAAAAGACAAGCCACAGACTGGGAAAAAGTATTTACAAAGGACATGCATGACAAAAAAGTACATTCCATATATATATAAACTATTAGAACTCAGTAATAAGCAAACAGCCCATTTTTTAAAAAATAGTCAAAAATTTTGAACAGACACTTCACCAAAGAAGATATAATAAGCACATGAAAAAACACTCGACTAAAGCAGTGGCTCACGCCTATAATCCCAGCACTTTGGAAGGCCAAGACAGGAAGATCACTTGAGCCCAAGAGTTAGGGATCAGCCTGGGAAACATAGTGAAACCTGGTCTCTACAAAAAATACAAAAATTATCCAGGCTTTGTGGTACACACCTGTAGTCCCAGCTACTGGGGGACTGAGGTGAGATGATCACTTGAGCCCAGGAAGTTGAGAATGCAATGAGCCATGATCACACCACTGCACTACAGCCTGAGCAACAGAATAAGACTCAGTCTCAAAAAAAAAAAAAAAAAAAGCTCAAGTCATTATTCCTCAGGGGAATGCAAGTTAAAAACACGAGATCAAATGAGACACAATGTCCATAGAAAAACTTGTACAGGATTTTTTATAGTAGTATTATTTATAATAGCCAAAAACTGAAAACAAACACCCATCAACAGATAAGTGGATAAACAAGTAGTGATATGTCCACACAATGAAGTACTCTTCAGCAATAAAAAGGATGAACTATAGATACACACAATAATGTAGACAAATCTCAAAATAATCATAATGAGTAAAAATGCTAGACACAGAAATAATGCATACTACATAGTACCATTTATATAAAATTCTAGGAAAAGCAAACTAATCTATAGTGCCAGAAAGCAGAGTAGTAGTTGCCAGGGAATGGGATGGAGAGAAGAGGTGAGGAGGACAGGAGGGAGAATTACAAAGGGTCATAAGGAAACTTTGGGAAGTGACAGATATGGTCATTCTTTTCGGTGATGGTATCCCAGGTGTAGACACATGTGAAAACTTTTCAAATGGTACACTTTAAACATATGCAATTTATTGTATGTTAATTGTACCTCCATAAAGCTATAAAAGTAATCAACTTAGTGGTTTATTTAGATGTGGAGGTGAGAGGGAAACAAATGTCATGAGTAATCCATACTCAAGAGAGAAGATGGTCAGGGAACTGTGGGCAGGGGAGAGAAGTGAACTGAGTTTTTGACATGTTAAATTTGAGGGAAACTGCTAGGGGTGGGAGGGGCATACCTCATCAACAAGGGTACCTACATGATCAACGTTTATATACCTAACCCTGAAATGTACCCCACATCTTTATAACAAAAATTTTTTTAAATTTGATATCCCAGTGGAAACACAGAGAAGATGTTTGTGTATTCACATCTGTGGTTGGAAGGAGAGATCATGATTCAAGAAGGCGGACAGGGTACTCATGCAAGG
The DNA here is from genome assembly GCF_000164805.1 of Carlito syrichta. Classification (NCBI taxonomy): domain Eukaryota; kingdom Metazoa; phylum Chordata; class Mammalia; order Primates; family Tarsiidae; genus Carlito; species Carlito syrichta. Next base: position 116,035 of record NW_007248750.1, read on the forward strand.
ACAACAGTGAGCCAATGGATGGAGGATGGGAGCAAAAGGAAGGGAATGGTCTGGGACCAGAGTCCCTCCCTGGGGCAGGGGGCAGATGACAAGCGGATGCCAGGATGGACAGGCAGAGGGCGGATTGGGGGAGCAAGGTGGAAGTCACCTCAGGGGAGGACTTCTGCGGGACAAGGGGAGGTGAGCTGAGAGGGAGCATCCAGGTGGCCTCGTTGGGACCTGCTGTACTCATAAAGGCAGGGTGGGTGACAGAAGTTGGGAGCCCCAGAAAGGGATCCAGTTTGGGGTGTTGGGACAGAAAAAATAATAGAGTTAGCTTTAGAGCTGCTACATCTTGGAGCCACTCCACAGACAGTTGGGTCCTGGGATCTGAATGGCCAATGAGAGATCTGGTGCAGAGAGGGACTGAGAGCTTAGACAGATTACCTTGGCCCAAGGAAAAGCAGGGAGGTGGGAAGAAGAGATACAGAAGCCCTCAGAGACAGCCCCAGAAAAGTAAGTAAGGATGGAGATGGGGTCATGGTAAAGGCAAACACGCTTAGAAGGAAACAGGAAGGCAAGGGATGTGCTTCTCCCTGTCAGGACCTGGCACATGTGTCTCCTCTTCCTGGGTGCTCACAGCTTCCTCATGAGATCAATGTAATTATCTTCATTGTATCTTCATCGGACAGACAAGAAAACTGAAAATCAAAGAAATTAGGACACTTCTTCCAAGATCACACAGCTTGTACCTAATTTATATGTGGGAGCTCAAATGCTCATGTTAAGCTCTGAGGTGCCCAAAATAAAGTTCACAGGGGACGGTTGAACCAAGCACCCACTAATGACCTCCAGGGTGGCTGGCTGCACACAAGCTCATCTGAGGCAGTTAGCATGAAGGAGGGAGCGCAGCTAATTGCCTATACAAATTAACTCTAATGTGGTCGGCATCAATACTTATCTTTCTTTAATTACATTAATCAATTAATGAAGAAGATGGCTTCCCCTTATTATGAGTTCCAAGGCCCATATGTTCTGGGGAGTCCAGCTGGAGCATGGGTTTCCTCTCTGCCCCGGCTTCAACAGGGGACAGGGTGAGCAATGGGAGAAACTGCCCCCCATGCCTTCTCCACCCTGAAGCAGAGCTCTAAGAGGGAAGAGGGAAGAAAATAGAAGCAATAATTCCCAGAAGCAGTAACCAGTGGAAGAAGTTCAAACTCCTGGACTTGGCATTCAAGGCCCTTCTCCAACATTGTTCATTGCTCCTTTCACCCAGGTTTATCAGCCTGGAAGACTGATTTTCTCTGAGCTGCCCTTGCATGCTGCAGCCTCCACAACACATCCATGCCATTCCTCCGTCAGGATGGCCAGCTTCTACCAGTCAGGGTCCCAGTCAGGCCAGTGGCTTCTTCACCTCTACCTGTATCCTGTAAAAGGCCTGCCCTGCAATATTTTCCTTCGTCTATTCATTTTGTTCAGCTTTATTTAGATATAATTAACAAATTAAAATTCCACACATTTAAGGTATTCGACTTGATGTTCTGATATGCATATACATTATGAAATAATGTACCACATCAATTATACCACAGTCAAGCTAATTAATATACCTATCACCTCACTTGATTCTCATTTTCTTTTCTTTTTTCTCTTCCTTTTGTGGTGGGAACAAATAATGTTCATGGGTGGCGGGACAAGGTCACAGGAGGAAGTCTACCTCCTCAGTAAATTTCAGATATACAGTACAATGTTGTTACCTATAGTCACCAGATGTACATTAGCGCTCCAGAACTTATCTTGTATAACTGAAACTTTGCACCTTTTAACCACAGCGCCCCTCAGCCCCTAGCAACCACCATTCTACTCTCTGCTATGGGTTTGACTGTTTTAAGTTCCTGTGATTGAAATCCTACAGTGTTTGTTTTTCTGAGTCCGGCTTATTTCACTTAGCATAATGTCCTTCTAGGTTCATCTATGTTATTGAACATGACAGGATTTTCTTCTTTTTAAAGACTGAATAATGATAATCCAGGGTGTATTATATACCACATTTTCTTGATTCATTCATCTGTCAATGGACTTTTAGATAGTTTTCATACCTTGGCTATCATGAATATTGATATAGCCATCATGGAAAACAGTATGAAGTTTCCTCAGAAAGTTGAAAATTGAACTACCATGTGGTCAGGCACGGTGGCTCACACCTGTAATCCCAGCACTTTGGGAGGTGAGAGGATTGCCTGAGCCCATGGGTTCGAGACCAGCCTGGACAACTTGGTGAGACCTTGTCTCAACAATAAATCAAAAAATTAGCCGGGCGTGGTAGTGCACACCTGTAGTTCCAGCTACTTGGAAGGTTGAGGCAGAAGGATTGCCTGAGCTCAGCAGGTTGAGGGTATGGTGGCTGTGAGTGTCCCATTGCACTCCAGCCTGGGCGACAGAGTGAGACTCAGACTAAAAAAAAAAAAGAATTACCATGTTATTCAGCAACTCCCTTACTGGGTGTATATCTAAAGGAAATGAAATCGGTATTGCAAAGAGATATCTGCCCTCCTATTCCTTCATGTTTGATTCACCAAATATTTACAGTCCTTGCCCTTGTGTGGCTTCCAGTCCTTTGGGACAGACCTTCATTAAACAGACATAATTACATACAGCGGTGGTTCTCAGCCCATTAGAATCACTAGGGGAGCTTTTAAAAGTATGATGCTCAAGCCTCACCTCAGAAAAACCAAAGCAGAATCTCTGAGGGTGGGGACAAGGCATCAACAATTTTTTTAATTCCCCAGGCAATACTAACGTGCAGGCAGGATGACACACTAGTGTGGTGTTACAGGAGAATAATTGAACCTTATCTGTAATGCTGTTACCAGGGGTTGCCCTCCCAAGAGGTTTTAGAGAGCATAAGTCAGTCGTGCTTTATAAGTCTTTATTTAAACGAAATAAACTTACATTAGCTACCCTGTCCTCTGTGTATAAAGGAGTAACACATCATTTAGAGCAGTGCTTCTCAAACTTTAGCACACATCAGAATCACCCGTAGAGCTTGTTAAAACAGATTGCTGGGCCGCACCTGAAGCCCAAGAATTTGAATCTCTCACAAGTTCCCAGGCGATGCTGATGGTGCTGGTCTGGGGACTCCATTTTGAGAACCACTGATTCGGAGCAAGGTTTAAAGAAATTCACATGATTGAATACTTCCCTCCTTCATTAAACGTCTGCTGCTCAAAAACTCTGTTTAACCAAACTCTACTGCTGTCTCCCAGGGTGATGTAGAAAACCGCCTTCAGCTCCCCCTTTTTAGGGGTAGAAGCTATGAAAAAGCATAACTCTCCATCATACATGCTCCTGTTTTAACTGCAGGTTGCTCACGACCAAAGTGCTTCAGAGAAAGCAATTCTCTTCCTTCTTTAACTGTTGATTTTATAACCAAGCAGGGACTCTCAGCATCAGCATCACTGGGAAACTTGTTAGACAGGCAAATTCTCAGGCCCACTGCAGCCCCACTAAATCAGAAACTATGAAGGCAGAGCCCAGCACTCTGTAGACTAACAAACCATCCAGGTAATTCTGATAAACTCTCAAATTTGAAAACCACTGGCTTAGAGAAGACGTGTTAATTGATCCCTTGAGTTCTTCAGTTTTCTACCTACTCTGATTATTTGTTTTTGTTTTGTTTTGTTCATAAAAGTAAGCATTATTAATTTCCATTTGTCAAGTCTTCCTATGTGCCGGGGACTACGCTTCGTACTTTATAACAAAGATCTTGTTTGATCTTGTCTGATTGTTGAACAACCCAACATTCATTGTATCCATTGAAAGCAGGGCTTGGAGAGGTTGAGGACTTTTGCCCACATGTCAATTGGCAAATCCAGGAAAACACTGCTCTGTTCCCTGCTCCATCTGGCTCGTCTTTTCCAAACACTGGACATCTGATACATCCATGGGACTGTGATTCACACCTCCAGTGTAGTGTTTTTCTCTCAGTCATAAGATTTTCTAAATACCTTACTCCTTTTTCTACCCAGATATCAGCTTTTTTTTTTCTTTTTCTTTTCTTTTGATTCGGAGTCTCACTCTGTCGCCCTGGCTGGCGTGCAGTAGCACTCTCATGGCCACTGCAGTCTCAACCTGCTGAGCTCAGGCAATACTTCCACTTCAGCCTTCCAAGTCGCTGGAACTACAGGCATGCACCCACACCCAGTTTTTTTTTTTGACTTATTGTAGAGATGAGATCTCATCATGTTGTCCAGGCTGATCTCGAATCCATGGACTCAGGCAATCCTCTCACCTCTGCCTCCCAAAATGCTGGAATTACATGTATGAGCTACCACGTCCAGCCTACATTTTAAAGTTAGTGTTTATTTTTTAATGATCAGTTTTTGAACCACTTAAGATCATCTACTAACTTCCCTAACAGACAACATGCAACTTTCTTTTATGATAATTGTGGAACTCGGTTGAATCTTAAAATGCAAAGAGCAGACACACAAGTTTCCTTACAGGAATAAAATGTAAATGGAAAGTGGAACTTCACAAGTACTATGAGCCTAAGGGTTAAATTGCTTAAAAGAGTGGAACTCAGGAGCTGGGCACAATGGCATACACCTGTAATTCCAGCTATTGGTGAGGCAGGAGGATTGCTTGCGGCCAGGAGAACGAGGCTGCAGTGAGATGGGACTGTGCCACTGCACTCCAGTCTGAGTGACAAAAATAAACTAGAACTCAAAGTGAAAAGTATATGACCTCATGTCCAAACAATAATTGTCTAATGCATTCAGAAGTCTGTTACATCCAAAGGTGTTTTAATCAGCCCATCAAGCCATCCCTACCACGTGGCTAAACTGGTCAACTTGATTTTCCTGGAAATGTGTTACAGGACAGAGATTATTCAAAGATAAGGTGATAACTACCTGATATCTTTAGCAGGAGGAATGTCCAACTACTCTGTGTTGTAGTCATACACCAACAACCTAGGGACAAACATGCCCCAATTTACCCAGGACTGCCCTGGTTTGACACTGAAATTCCCGAGTCACCCAGGAAAAATCTGTTCTCTGCAGTGTTTGGTCTTGGTTGCCCTAAGAGCACCATGCTTGACTTTTCTCAATGTGCATGAGAAGGTGTTCCTGTTTTCCTTCAGCCAGTCATGGGCCTCATTCCAAGGGCCTGAGAGAGAGTCTATCGCTCCCCAAAGGGCAGGACACCCTGGCTAGGACAAGTGTCAAGCAGCTGCCTAGTGAAAGGAGTATGTCTTAGTTCGGGCTACTATAACAAAATACCATAGGCTGGGTGATGCAAACAACAAACATTTCTCACATTTCTGGAGACTGGAAGTCAGAGATCAGGGTGCCAGCCTGGTTGGGTTCTTGGCAGGGCCATCTTTTTGTTGTACCCTCACATGGTGGAAAGAGAGAGTTCTAGTCTCTTCGTCCCTTATAAACGGGGTGAATCCCATTCTTGGGTGCCCCACCCTCACAACCTAATTCCTACCCAGAGGCCCACCTCCCAAAACCATCACATTGGGGATTTAGTCTTCAACATGGGATTTGGGGTAGGACACATTCAGTCCATAGCAGGGTACTTGGAAACAGAAAGGAAGCCAACATGAGCAGCAACTGTGTCCCCTACAAACCACCCTCCCCGCCCCCAGGTAAACTCCAGATGATTCTAGGGCAGGAGCTCCACCTCCAGGCACACACCCCTTCCTCAGCTAGAAACACAGCTCAGGCCTCTCCTTGGGGATGGAGTGAGGGAACATCAAGAGAAGACAGGGACAGTTGAATACTGAGACTTCATTCCTGGCTTCCACTCAGCTCTTCTGTGCTGGGAAAGGTAGGGGGTACTGGGGTTACGGCCATCCAACCCTGGGCCTCCTGAGCTGGCAGGACCACCCTATAGCCCACAATGGGTCACCACAAGAGCAGAGACTCAGAGGCTGAGACAATAAGCTGATGAGATCATCATGATAGGATGGGTCCTGAGTACAGATCTAGACAGTGTGGATGTGCTCAATAAATGTGAGCTGTTTTGAAGCCACCACTGCCTGCTGGCACAGGCCTTACCCCAGAATTGGCTCATTCTCCTTCCCCTCCGCCTCTCCCATCCTAATTACAGCCCCACCCTCCTCCACTACCTTGTGGCCTCCACCAAGTTACCCTCTCTTGAGCATCTGTGTTCCCACCTACAAAAAGTACTGAGAGGAGTAAATAGGGCAGGTAACATGCTTTGGTCACAATAGGGGCTCTATAAGGGGTAATTATTGTCATTATTAGTATCCTCCAGGGCACCAAGGGGGTAGGGAGGAATTGAAGGAGGAAGAGGAGGGAAGGGTCCTACCTCATCCCTCAGCCACAAAGCAGAAGACCCGAGCGCCAAATCCTGTCTCTGTTTTCTCGACACCAGTGCCAACTTCTCCATCAGGCACTGTAACAGTGCTAGAGCTCACGATATTTTAGAGACCCATAAAATGTTTTCATTTATTTCAAAATCAAGAAAAAGGGTAGACAAATATATTTTGTTTTCTTTTTACTCTCTCTCTCATCAGAAACAACTAAAATGTTTAGGACCCATGAAAATCTATTCTTGTGAGAGGGGCCCATGAAGGCAGAAGTCATGATGCAGCTCTGCTAAAAAAAAAAATTAATTAATTAAAATTAAAATTAAAAAAAACAACTGTGTCTGCCTTTTTTCATTTCCATTGCTCCTGTCGTGATTCAGCCCACATTCACCTCTCATCTGGATAGTGACCAGAGCCTCCCAGCAGGTCTCCTGGTCTGTTCTGTCAAATCCCGGTATCTATCTTCCATAAAGCAGACAAAATCTGTGTCTGTCAAAATCACAGGCCAGGCATGGTAGCTCATGCCTGTAATCCCAGCACTTTGGGAGGCCAAGGCGAGAGGATCGCTTGAGGTCAGGGGTTCAAGGTCAGCCTGAGCAACATAGCAAGACCTCAACTCTGCAAAAATTTGCTAAAAATTTGCCACAGGAGTTTGAGGTTACAATGAGTTACGATGGTGCCACTGCACTCTAGCCTGGGGGACAGAATGAGACTCTACCCTCTTAAAAAAAAAAATCACAAATCTGACCTTCTCTTCTTCCTACTGAAAACCTTCGGCAGCTCCTGATGACCCTCAGGACAAAGTTTAAGCTCCCTTGCATGGCACACAAGAATTTTCACCAAAAATATCCACCTCCAGGAAAAGCCATCAGCTTGCCAAGATTGGAGAGGAAGCGTCCAGCCCCCAGGAAAATTCCAGGGACCACATTCAGAGTCTTCGCCAGGCATCAAGAGACCTGATTCAACCTCTGTCTGTATGTGACTGTGCACCCTTATGCACCTCAGTTGCCCCATCCGTTAAGAGTGAATTGGGCTAAAGCCTCAAAAGAAAGGGCTCCTCCAATTCTGGCTGTGAAGGCTCTTCTAGGGACTCCCATCAGCCTAGACTGAGTTACCAACACAGAGGGAAGAGTGCCACCTACTGACTCCCTGCCTCCCTCTGGAACGCTGAACCCCCGAAGGAGTCGTCAGAATGTGCAGCCTTCAAAGTGAGCAATCGTCTGCATTCTCCCTTTGCATAGCCGCAGTCACCTCCCCTTTCATGGGGCTGAGGGGGCACCCCCTCCAGCCTGACCAAGGAGCTTTGGCTGCACTGCTCACCCCCACTGTCCCCCCACCTCAAACCCCAGGAAAGCCAGGAACCTCCTTACCACACTGCCCCAGTGCCAGGCCCATCACCAGGGCAGCCCCCTGGCCGCCAGCCCCCCTCACACTGGGCTGGCGACTGGAGATGGAGAACAATGATCCCTATTGTGACTAAATTCCCCCCTGAAGATCTCATTCAAGATGTTAGAGTGAGCGATCATAAAAGGAATTAATAGTTGATTCGCTGTATAATTTCCTAGTTCAATATACTTTAGTGCAGCGACTAAATGAGCCGTCCCGGCCGTTCAGTGGGGCCAGATAGCGACTTTATCACTGGGATCTCAGGCTGAGGAATAAAAGCAATTCTTCTGAAGTAATTGCGTCTAATTAAAAGAAACATTTAAAAAGTGTAACCAAAAGGAATTCATTTCAAATGGAAAATTAATGCTGAAAAATAGCCCTGAGCTCTCTTGTCGCAGCTAATAGCCAGGCAGCCGCAGAATAATTAAACTGTTTTGAAATGTCTATACCATCCTTGTCAGGAGAAGATGGGCACGGCTGAGCACATCCTGGGCATCAGCAAAAGGGATGGCTTCTAAAAAGATGGCCAGCACTGGGACTTGAGGTCAGCCATAGGCTTCCAGGCTGGGTGAGGCCAGGGCCACTCAGACAAGGCAGGAAGAGGTTGGTACTAGGACACTTAGTGAGGGAAGCCCCATTTCCCAAATACCTGAGCACCCCACTAACTCTTCAGAACAACCCTGCAAATCAAGTCTTTATTATTAATAGTTATTATCATCATCAGTTCAAAAAGGAGACTCCTTGTAACAAGATACCTCATCTAAAATCATAGCTAATATAAAACAGAGTCAAGATTTGAACCCAGGTTCTGCCTGGCTCTGATATCCATATTGACTCTGCTTCCTAGATGGTAGGACTAAACATTGGGGAAGAGGCTATATGCTTTCCACTGAGGTCATTCCCAGTCCTACCCACCTGTTAGACTCATTTGACTCCCCACCTGGGGAGCTTTGAAAAACCAACCCCAGACTGCATCAATATCTTTTTTTTTTTTTAAGTTGGAGTCTCAGTCTGTCATCCAGGCTGGAGTGCCTTGGCACACTCACAGCCACTCCAGCATCGACCTGCTGGGTTCCGGTGATCCTTCTGCCTCAGCCTTCCAAGTAGCCAGAACTACAGGCATGCGCTACCATGCCCGGCTGGTTTTTTATTTATTGTAGAGACAAGGTCTTGCCAAGTTTCCCGGGCTGGTCTCGAACCTGCAGGTTCAGTCAACCCACTCACCTCAGTCTCCCAAAGTGCTGGGATTACAGGCTGAGCCACCGAGAGGAGCCATGCGTATCTTTTAAACTGCCTAGGTGACTCAAATGTGCAACTGGAGTTGAGAACCATTGGTCTAACCCCCAATCATCTGGCACCCTTCACCTCATGTACACTTCCCCTGGGGAATTTGGCCTTGTGTCAAGTCAAGGGTGAATACTCCCTTACAAGGTTGTAGCCAGAACGAAATAGACTAAGGGAGAAAATTGACAGCCAGCAATTAGCAGATGTAAAATAAATGTTAGCTGCCAAACAGGAGGGCAGCAAAAGTAAGAACCCAAGATGAAATGTCTCACAAGTCTTAACTATAGCTTCTAACTCCTAACTCCTTTACGCTTCTCACTCCTTGAAGACATGGGGAGGGGATAGGACAAAGAGAAGGAAACTAAATCTGAACAGTAAAGATTGTCTGGCCAGAAGGTTTAGATTACAATGTGATTTCAGAATGGGGAGGTCATGATGACTCTAGAACCGTACCTGAATTATGGAATATACGCGAAATCCACCTTTTCTTTTTCTTTTCTTTTTT
>NW_007248750.1:125653-134983 GCF_000164805.1 Carlito syrichta
CCCTCCCCTAGCAGTTTCCCGCTACTACCAATCCTTTTTTTTTTTTTTTTTTTTTGAGTTGGAGTCTCACTGTCACCCAGACTGGAGTGCAGTGGCTGCTCCCGGCCACTGCAGCCTCGACTTGCTGGGCTCCGACGATCCTTCCACCTCAGCCCTCCGAGTAGCCGGAATTACAGGCACACGCTACCATGCCCGGCTGATTTTTTTATTTATTGTAGAGATGAGGTCTCGCCAAGTTGCCCAGGTGGGTCTCGAACCCGCGGGCTCAAGCAATCCACTCACCTCAGCCTCCCAAAGCGTGGGATTACAGGCTGAGCCACCGAGCCTGGCCCAATCCCTTTCATATAGTATTATGATAAATGTTCAGGATCCACTTATGAGTAAGAACATGTGGTATTCAGTTCTTTGTTTCTGTGATAGATCACTGAATATTATAGACTCTAAATCCATCCAAGTTGCTGCAAAGTCCATAATTTTGTCCTTCTTTATGGCTGTAAAATATTCAAGCGTTTACAGTTACTCAAGCTAGGCTAAGAGTTGTCTTCAATCAGTGATTAGAAGGCATGCTTTAATGAAATAGAAGAATAATGTGCAATCCATTGGTTGTTTATATGCTGATGGGCAATCCTAAAGACCTTGGGAGTGTTCCCCAAAAGTTTGTACCCCTAAGCAGATTTAAACATGCACCTGAACTTTATTTACACCACTAAAATTCTCAGAAATTACCTTTTTTTCCTCATTATGGCTAAACCCCTTAAAAGGCAACCCAGGGTCTGTGTGGGTGATGGAGGACCTTGGAACCACCCACCTTAACTTCTGAAGAAAATAGAGCTTATGGTGACCCCAGAAACTTAGCCAAGGATGAGGGATTTCCGCAATGTTCTGAGGTCTTTGGCTGCCAACTGCCCTTTCTTTGCCTGAGGATTTCTCTGACCATGGAAGCCACTTTGTCCACCTCTATGGCAGGCCAGAAGTGCCACAAACACTCCTAGAGCAGCTCTCAACGAATGCACGGTGAGAGTTTGTGGATAAATACCCCAGCTCCCTCACCCCAAGGGTAGAGTACCTCTGTGTTGTATTCTGAGGAGATTTCCACAGTTCCTCAGAAAGATTAAGTCTCAGTCGCTCAGTGGGAACTAACAGGACTACACACCCTGTATCGGCTGCTTTCCCCTCCCTGTCTCACTTCCTCACTCCCTTACCTGTATTACACTCACCTCCCGAATAAACTGCTTACATTTGAATCCATATCTGCTAAGAATAAGACCTCTGGGGTCATCGAGTTCACAGTTGTGATGGAGATCTACCCCAAACTGGCCACTGTGCCTGCTGCACAGGAAAAAGAGTCAGCTTTGGGGGCAGAGACGCCTGGGCTCCAACTCTGGTTCACATGTTCACCCTCATCATCTGTGTAACTAAGGAGAAGTCGCTGAGCCTCATGGAAACTCTCTTTCCTCTACTATTAAATGGGAATATTAATGGGAACCATTGCACAGTGTTTCTGAGAAGACGCATTGAAATCCCACAGGTGAAGCCCATGGCACAAGCAGGTGTTTATTCATCAAGTATTGGTGGAAGACTTATCCCATGACAGGCTCTGAGTGCGGCACGGTGGGGTATGCAAAGGATGGGACCAGATTCCTCTCCCCAGAGCTCTCAGGGAGACAAGACAACTCAGTCAGATGTTGCTATTTACCATGCTGGGAAGTCAAGGGAGGCAGCTGGGAAGCTGTACCAAGATCTCCAAGAGTCTAGTTGTGTATAACAACACAGAAGCCACTAACCACAGGTGGCTTTAAATCCATTACAATTAAACACAATTAAAAATTCAGTTCCTCGGTCCCACTAGCCATATTTCAAGTGGTCAGTAGCCACATGGGGCTTGTGGTACTGTAGTGGGTGGTACAGATGTAGAACATTTCCATCCTCACAGAAAGTTCTATACTAGTCTCGCATCAGACAGAACTGGAATGCAGACCTGGCACTGTCCTTGCTTGCTGTGAGATTTGAGCAGAGCTCCTGACCTCCCTGAGCCTCAATTTCTTCTCCTGTAAAATGGGCTGCACTAATCATCTTCCCCAAGGCAGCAGGATTATCATAAAGACCAAATTAAAAGTTTCATCAAGCCAGGCTCGGTGGCTCAGCCTGTAATCCTGCGCCTTGGGAGGCTGAGGTGAGTGGATTGGCTGAGCCCGTGGGTTCAAGACCCGCCTGGGCAACTTGGTGAGACCTCATCTCTACAATAAATCAAAAAAATTAGCCAGGTGTGGTAGTGCGCGCCTGTAGTTCCAGCTACTTGGAGGGTTGAGGTGGAAGGATCGCTGGAGCCCAGCAGGTCGAGGCTGTGGTGGCTTGGAGCGGTCACTGCACTCCAGTCTGGGCGACTGAGTGAGACTCCAACCCAAAACAAAAAACAAAAAAACAAAATAAAAGTTTCACCAAGCCAGGCATGGTGGCTCACACCTGTAATCCCAGCACTTTGGGAGACAGAGGCAAGAAGATTGAGCGCAGGAGTTCGAGACCAGCCGGGGAAATTTGGGGAGACTTCATCTCTACAAAAAAATCAAAAAATTAGCTGGGCGTGGTGACACATGCTTATAGTTCCAACTACTTGGAAGGCTGAAGTGGAAGGATCGCCTGAGTCCAGTAGGTCAAGGCTGTGGTGGCCGTGAGCATGCCACTGCACTCCAGCCTTGGTGACAGAGGGAGACACTGACTCAAAAAAAAAGAATTTCATCAAAGAAATGCAAATTAAAACCACACTGAGGGACTATCTAACTCCAGTTAGGATGGCCATCATCAATAACTCAAAAAACAATAGATGCTGGAGAAGTTGTGGAGAAAAGGGAAGGAGCACTTCTACACTGTTGGTGGAAATGTAAATTAGTACGACCTCTGTGGAAAAGTGTGGCGATTCCTAAAAGATCTAAAAAACGATCTTCCATACAACCCAGCAATCTTCTTTCGAGAATATGCCCAGAGGAACTCAAATCACGCCATGAAAAAGATATCTGCGCACATGTTTACTGTAGCACTGTTCACAACAGCAAAAACATGGAACCAACTGTGCTGCCCTTTGAAAGTGGACTAGATAAAGAAAATGTGGCAAATTTACATGATGGAATATTATGCAGCTGTAAAGAAGGACAAAATTATGAACTATGCACCAATTTGGATGGACTTAGAGTCTATAATACTCAGTGATCTCTCACAGAAACAAAGATCTGAGTACTACATGTACTCACTCATAAGCAGACCCTGAAAATTTACCATAATACTATAAGAAAGGGATTGGCAGTAGTGGGAAACTGTCAGAGGAGAGGGGCACATACCATCAATAAGGGTACCCAAACTTTACCTGCACGATGACCACTTATGTACCTAACCCTAAATTGTCCCCCATATCTTAACATAAAAATAATAATTTAAAGAAAGGGAAACCACTACACCAGGGCCTGGATGTCCCTAGATGCACAATAATATTGACTAAATCTACCTGAGCATTTAGTTTTGCCCTCTTTCTCCTAGATCCATGGGTCCCAAGCCTTCTTATTTTTCTAGATGGGCCCTCGCTGCACCTCTCACCCCTGCTTCCCAGTCCATCCTCTGTGACCTCTGTCTCTCTCACCTCCAACTCCACACCTTCAAGCAATCAGCATGCATACTAAGTCCTAACTGGGATCTGCACAGACAGAACCGAAGGCTTGTACACATAAGGGGTGGAGATTAGAGAGAAAGGTGAGAGAGACACCTCTGAGAGGTGAGCCTGGAAAAGGGATGGCCCCGAAGTCATGTTCAGAAGCCAATCTGAAAATGCTATGTACCATCTGACTCCAACTATGTGACATTTTGGGAAAGGAAAAACTGTGAAGACAGTAAAAAGACCTGTGGTTGCCAGGGGTTGAGGGGAGGAAAGAATGAATAAGCAGAGCACAAAGGATTCTCAGGGCAATGGATACATTCTGGATGATGCTATAACGTGGATATATGTCATCATACATTTGTCGAAACCCATAGAATATCCAGCACCAATAGTGAACCCTCACGTTAACTGCAAACTCTGGGTGATGATGATGTGTCAGTGTAGGGTCATCAGTTGCAACCAATGCGCCATTCTGATTGGGGACGTGTATCCTAAAAAAGGCTCCGAGTGGGCGTAGGGGCAGGGGATGTATAGGAACTCTGTACTTTCCACTCAATGTTGCTGTGAACCTAAAAATGCTCTAAATAAAAAAGTCTTTTCTCTTTAAAAGGAGAGAATTGTCTTTCAGTATTTTGGTCCAGAGCAACAGCAGTAACCAGATAGGGGGAGCAAATGAAAAAGACAAGGCTCAATAATAAATCAACGTTTTTAAGAGAACGCAAAAGAAAAAGTCACAATCTAGGTCTCGCCAGAATGGAAGGGAGCAGCACTTGGCTTAGATCCTTGGTGCCTAGGATGCCCTGGGGGCCTCCTGCTCCTTGCCACAGTCCAGCCTGGTCCAGAAAAGTTGAATCTTCCAGGATGGAATGTCCCTAATGCCCCTATGCCTGATACCCCCATTTCTCTTTATTTGCTCTTTCTCTTCCTTCCACCACAGTATGCTCCAATCACCCAAAACTTTCCCTTTATCACTGAGCCTCCCTAATTAAGTTAATATTATTATAAGGTTGGGGAAAAAAAGAAAAAGAAAACCCTCCCAAATTCTCTTTGCGTCTCAGTAGCTCTTTAATATGCGAGGCACCGAGAGATGAGCTGCTCCTAATTGCCAGTCCCTGGAGTAGCCAGTCAGAAAATGAATTGATGCATTTTTTCCTTATGAACAATGCATGTAGCACAAATTGCAGTGGCCGTCACCAGAGATTTAATTACAAAATATCATTACTTTCACACATCATTTCAGATTTGGCCTGATCAAATCAAAGTTAGGGCGAGAGGGAGAGAAAAACTGCACTCTTAGCAGGGTCATTCCTTCAGGGGTGGCTGCCACCCGGGCAGGAATTGGCATTGTTTGAAACTTCCTCGGGGCCATTGCAGGCAAAGCAGCTGCCAGAGACATCAATGCAAAGGGAGATTTCAAGGATCCAGGGCTTCAGCAGAGTGGAAGCTGTGGGTCTGTAGGAGGACGCCCCTCAAGGAAGGGATCAGGCTGCAGAAAGTCTCAGGACCCTACAAGTCAAGGTGATACAGAAAGTCCCTTCATCGGTGGCTGATGTCCCAGTTCACTCATTCTACAAATATTTGTTGAGCACCTCGTGTGTTCCAGACCCTGAGGATGCAGAATAGTGAGCAAGCAACTGTGGTCCCTACCTTCACTGGGTTCACACTCTGGTTGGGGAAATAATCACAGTATCGTGAGAAAGACAGATGGGGTAGTAGAGCCTGGAATTCCTGGGTTTGAATTCCTGCTCCATCCCTTAATAGCAGTGAGACCTTGGCTAAGTCCTTCAGCCTCTTGGTGCCTCAGCTTTCTCATCTGTAAAATGGGGATAATCATAGTACTGACCTCAAAGTTGTGTTGAAAATTAGATGATTTCATATTTATCACACACTTAGAAGAGTTCCTGGTACAAAGTAAACTCCATGTAAGTGTTTATTAAATGAATACAAACATAAAATACTACATACTCTAAGAAGCAGAGTATGTAGTATTCTGAGAGCCTGTGATAGAGGGATTCAACCTAACCAAGGAGTCAGGAAGAGCTTGAGCTCAAATAGAAAGGAAGAGAACACATTAATTAAGGGAAACACTCAAGTAGAGTTGTCTTAGCATAGAAAGTAGCATATGCAAAGGCCCTGGGGCAGGAGGAAGCATTTTAAGGGCAAGAACCTGAAAGAAAAAAGGCAATGTGGCTGAAACATGGTGCAAGCTAAGGATAAGGAAGTTGGCAGTGTTATTCCACATAGGGCCTTGTAGGTCATGGTCATGAGTTTGGACTATAAAATTTCCCCAACTCTTGCATCTGAGCTGGTCTTGTGACTTTCTTTGCTAGTGGAATGTGCTAGAAGTGATACTATGCCAGTTCCGAGCCTAGGCCTCAAGCAGGCCTGCATGCTTCTGCTTGTTCTGCTGGAACTCTGCCCAGCCATCATTAGGACAAGTTTGGCCTGCCCTGCTGGAGGACAAGAGACCACAGAGAGCAGAAATGAGTCAGTCCAGCCAAGGCCACACTAGATTAGCCAACAATCAGATAACATATGAGGGACCCCCAGCCAAGAGTAGGAAAACTGCTCAGCCAAGCCCAGCCGCAATCAGCAGAACCATCAGCTGACCCACAGAACTGTGAATTAGATAAATGGCTATTTTTTTAGCCAATGTGTTTTGGAATGCTTTGTTACACAGCAATAGCTAACTAATTGATACACATACAGTAGGGAGGGCATGCTGAGAAACAAGAGCGAGACAGAAATAGGGGGTGGGGAGAAGGAGAAGGAAGAAGAGGGAGAGTGTCCTAACATGGTGTAATGCTAACACATCCAAGATGTGCACAGAGCTCTGGGAGCACGTCGTGGGGGAATACTTAATTCTTTAGGAAAGAGTGAAGAACTACCAGTAAAGGAGGCTTTTCAGAAGAGAAAAAATGAATATGTGTTTGCCAGGGAGGACAGGGGAGAGAAGAAAGAACATGGGCAAAGGTGTGAAGTCAGTAAAAAGAGTCATGGGCCAGCTGCCCAAGGCCAGGCATGTAGAGGAGGTGAACATGCGACCTGGGCAGACACACGGACGATATCTAGCACCACCTCCAGAGGATGTTTGGGCTTCAGGAGAAGAAGGTGAACTTTCCAGGACCTGACCAAGGATGGCAGGCAGCTTCCCAGAGGGCCACCTCTGTATCCAGGTCCTTCTTCTGGTGATCTTCTTTTCAGCAGTTGTCAAAGGCTGGTCTGGGAGCTTTCGGGGACCCTTTCAGGGGGTCCACAAGGCCAAAACTATTTTCATAACAAACTAAGATGTCATTTGCTTTTTCACGTTCTATCTCTCACAGATGTATGGGGAATTTTCCAGGTTTCTTGACATAGCCACAATTACCTGAAAAGGCTATTAATATCTGCTCCCTTTTCCAACTGAATGTTGGAGTGAGACCGGATTTTCTTTATACCCTTGAACCAAAAACATATCACAATGGATTGAATGCAAAAGCAGATATGAGATTCTAAAGATTTGCAAAAAAATACTTTACAATACTCCTCACATTTTTATTTTAGAAAATATAGTTATTTATCATTTAAAATGTTACTTATGCTGACATGCAATGGGTTTATGAATGTTATTTTAAGTCAATAAATAAATTTTTTAAATTTCCCTTTTAATTTCTAATACAGTAAATGTTGATGAATAGATTAGTAAATATTCATAAACAAAAGTTATTGGGGGGTCTTTAATGATTTTTCATGCATGTAAAGGGGTCCTAAAACCAAGAAGTTTGGCACCATGGTGCTCAGACCAGCTCTCTAAGGAAGACCTTGCTGTCCAGCTTGTGTTCAGGAAGAGAAGCCAAGGCTCAGAGACAGGGTGACAGCTAGCTGGGCTCACCCAGTTGGCTAGAGGCTCAGCCGAGATTGGAGTCAGGGCTGTCTGGCACCAAAGCACACTCACACTCTCTCTCTAGTGCTTATGCAGCAAGAAGCCGGAAGAGTAGGGGATGGTGGAACAGCACCTGGCTTCTGCCACCTCCTTCAAGAAAAGAACATGACAGGGATTGATTGATCTCAATGATCAGCTACAAATGGTCCCTGCATGTGGCCATGTTAATCAGCTTCTACCAGCCAGGATCTGACCAGCTTGAAAGGTTTATAGCAACAATGTGGTGCTGATTTATTTCTCCTTAATAAAAAAGTGATCAAGTGAAACCTGCATCTATCATTCTATTTATCACTCGGGATGATTTATTAACTAATTACACTTGCAGTGGCCGCTGGCTCTAAATAGGGACGGCGGGGACAGGTGGGGTCCGTTCGGCCATCGGTGCTGCCCGGACACATTCACTGCTTCCTGCTCCAGGCTTGCCAAGAACAAGCTCTCGGATGTGGGTGTTGAGCCTCTGAGAGAAGTGGGGGAGGGGCGAGAGGCAGAAGGGAGGAGGTGAGAAATGGAGGGGCTGTCTGGTCCCAGCCATTTGCTCCTTTGTACATGGAGAAAATACAGTTTGGAGAGCAGCAGGTAGAGTTGAAAACACAGGTAAAACACATTCACTCCATCAAATTTGAATCTCACATGAACAATGAACCCTTTTTTAGTATTTAAAGAACTGTATGAGCCAGGCGCAGTGGCTTACACCTGTAATCCCAGCACTTTAGAAGGTCAAGGTGGAAGGATTGCTTGAAGTCAGGAATTCAAGACCAGCCTGAGCAACCTAGCCAGACTGCATCTCTACAAAAAAATCAAAAAGTTAGCTGGGTGTGGGGTCACACGCCTGTAGTCCCAGCGGCATGGGAGGCTGAGCCCAGAAGGTAGAGGCTGCGGCAAGCTGTGATCATGCTACTTTACTCCAGCCTAGGTGACAGAGTGAGACCCTATCTCAAAATAATAAATAAAAAAATAAATGTATTGCATGGATGTCCTGTAAAATCTGGCAACCCTACCCCCAGGGATGTGAGGGCTCTGGTAGAGTATTCAGCTAACTGTAACTTCAAGAACTACCAGGGTCCATGACCAGGACCCAGCCTCACTCTCTGCACACCTGCTATCCTGCTAAACCCAGGGGGCTCTGGGAGAGCGTAACTCCTCAGAGCTGGCAGGCAAATCATATAACCTTACTTGAAAATGGGGGCACCCAGTCTGCCCCAGTTCCTCTCCTGCATGCTGATGGAGGGGGCGAGTCAGTCCCTCCCAACTATACACGGGTCGGGGAGCCTGTGGGGGGGCTGGCATGGAGCTAACCATCCACCCCTCCATCCTATGAAGGACGGGTTCCCAGTCTCCTTGGAAACATAACAGCTATAACTCCAAACTTTTATTTTTTAGCATCTTCCTTGAAACCTAGACTTGGAGGGTAGGAAAAGTCAGAAGGTAAGTAGGCACAGCCTTGGTGGAAGAGCATGAAACTTTCATTAAAACTGAAAATAGGTATATACCATGCTTAAAATAGAAGTGCTCTATAAGGGTTGTGTAAATAAATCAACCAGTAACTACCTCTTTGACATAGCAATCCCACTCCCAAGCGGACAAGCCAGAGAAGAACAAGGGTGTTTCTGTTAATCCCCAAGAAATCAGAAACAACCTGAAATCCATCAAAAGAGAATTATATCAATGGACTGTGATGTAGTCAAAAGAAGATGAAGCCAGGTTACTCAGCCAGTAATCCCGCACCTTTGGGAGGCTGAGGTGAGTGGATTGCCTGAGCCCGTGG